>NC_056574.1:14624017-14905878 GCF_018340385.1 Cyprinus carpio | reverse complement strand
TGAAGTTGCTAGCACCATGCTTTACTGTTTGAGCTATAGGAATACAAAACAGGTCCAAAATTATGCTAAAGTACTAGCTACTTTTTATGAGTTACTGTGTGACTGTTTTGTGGCCATGCTAAAAATGTTTAAAATGTCATTTCCACCAGAATATTATATTGAAATTTGAGATGTGGTAGAAATTTTATTTTAAACATTTTTGTTTTGCCATTTCCACAACAGAATATTAACAACAACAGTACATCCTTTGAGATGTGGTGGAAATGGAATTCCACGACTTTCACTGAGAAGGGAAAAAAAAAAATTACAAAAGAGGATATTTTCCCAGCTATGCATATCCATTGTTGGACAAATTAAATTAACTAGTGAAAAATTTATTTATTTAGAGTTTATGGCTTAAAATTCCACATGACCAAAAGTGTCCATAGTTATTTTATTTTATTTTTTTTATAGCTGATTAATCTCATACATATATACAGTATAAATAAGCTAATTAACCTGCTTAATCAGTTTTAGTTTAAGCAGATCAGTCCCCAGCATACTATGAACTGATTATCTAAATCTGTCTTCCTACATTTTTTCTTCTTTTATGTGTATTGTTAACAAATTGTATATCTTGCAGTAATATTTCCCCAGTCATATTATCAATGTTTTAATTAAAACTGTTTAACTATTATCATGACGCGTCTTGTTTGTCTCATCAAAACTTTTTTGTCAGTAATTTTGTTGACAATATTAACACTGTCTTAACAGAAAACAGATGCACAAAGAGAGCGAGAAAGAACAGACAGCTTTCATACTGTATGTGCAATGAGCAGAACAGAAACAAAGACCTAAGAGTGGATGTTGAGATTTGACAGACAGGGTCCTCTATACACGTAGAGGAAATGAAGATGGTGAAATAAAGTGGTGGAAAGATACAGACTAGAAGAGATGACACCAAGAAATGGGGGGATGGGTGAACGAACGATATGATGCATTGATTACATTTACTGATATGGGAGGCTGTTGCAGCAGTTAGGGTTAGAGGCAGAATACAATCTGGAAGGCCGTGCTGCGGGACAAATGTGGCAGAGTGAGATTAGGAGATGCAAGAGGCAAGTGTAAGGGAGGAGTGTGTGAGAAAGAGAGGTTTTAATGGGTCTTTGCACAGTAAATGAGCATGTGAAGAAAACTAGCCGCATTGACAGCTGTTAGAGAGAAGGTGGAGATACAATGGGAGTGAGACGAAGACGTGACAGTTTCAATCATCCGCCAATGAAAGTCATTCGAAGGCATTCTGAACAACAGGAGCAGATGGAAACATGATTTCGAGAGAGTGAGAAGAGCACAGAATGTGATGGAGAGATGCTTGTGAGGCAGGGAGGAAGCCAGCGAGTAAAGTCTAAGATGTACTCCATGTAACAGAAATCAAGGAGTGAGGCAGTAAGTGAGAGAGGGACTAAGGCAAAGAAGCCAGGAAGTAAGGCATGAAATGAGACCGAGAATGAAAAAGAAAGAAATGGGGACTGTGTTCCACTTTGAAAACACGTTAAAACAGCCCAAGCATACCTGTATACATTAAGAAATCTGCATCAAACAAAGTTGTAAGGGAAAAAAAAAAATCAACTCCACAGTGGATTCCAAGTCATGGTAGGACATACCAATTCAGCCCATTGCAAGGGCTCTGCTAGTAGTGGGCACTTGTGCAATGTAATCAGTGACGCACGTCAAAGAGAGGCATAAAAAGAGCATATAATGGTATTTGAAGTTACTTTTTCTTTTTGTAATTTTCATGGTGAACACAGTGAAAAAATGGGATGCACAAATTGGGATGAACCTTTTTGAGTGAGACAGAGTGTGACATGGACAAAGGCAGATTGATGTAAGTAGTAAGAAAAATTGTGAGGCAAGAAGTGAGGTAGCAAGAGAGCAGCAAGTGAAGCAAAGCATAAAGCAGGAGTTGTTTCTCAAATGACGTACTATACACTATGCATTATGCACTCTACCATCTAATGCAGGGATGGGCAACTCTGGTCCTGGACTGGAGTGGCCCATCCCTGATCTAGCGTATGAATTTAATAAAGATATCTTGTCTTCCAGCATCAGAATCAGATAACTCCTAAACTTCTACATAAGGAAAACTGTGTCAGATGAATGCATGAAATGTCCAACATTCCACACTTAATTTTTTTTTTTTGGTAAAATAGGTACTACATCAGGGCATTCAAAGTGCACTTTGTACTTTTAGGAATTTTTGGTGCACACATACTACTCACACTATGTATCTCATAAAATGGCACAGGATAATGCATAAATATATGAACTGGGAAAGATATGAAGCAAAATGTGTGACAGGAAGTAGACAGGGAGTAAAACAGGAAATGAGGCAGGGATTAAGATGGTGTAAAACAGAGACAGAGTACACAGGAGGATGGGTGAGAACAAGAGGACGAGGTGTGAGGTTGATGTGATCGAGGGACAGTCCTGCATCTCTGAATGTGTCGCCGAGTGTGTACAGGAGAGTGTGTGTGTGTTATGTGTGAAGGCCTGGGAGATGCCAAATAGAGATAGAGATAGATGGAGTGAACAGGAGTGAGACTGAGTTATTGGCCATGATCGATACAGGGGGTCGCTGTCAAATGGGGGGTGTAATGATGGGTAATGATATGAGTCTAGAGAGATAGAAAGGCATTCTCTGTGTGTGTGTGATGAGCCTGATGTCTATATAGCGCTTGCACTTATATTAAAAGAACTCATTCATCGCACATCACGAAGATAGCTTAATATGCCCCCGTATCAAATAAATATATATATATGCTACAATCACTCTTTTTCTGTCTCTCTCCAGCTACTGTACATCCCTCTCACATTCTCCCACTCTTTTTTTTCCTGCTGCCTCCCTATCGCTCTCAGTATTACTTTTCATCACCTGCTGTGCATCTCTGTGTTTGTCTGCTCATCTGTTTTTCAAATTAACCCGTCAAAAGACATTGCTCTGGGCTAGACAAAGCCTTGAATTGGTAAAACAAATGCAAGATCACATAAACACACAATTGCATGCACACATGCTCCCACAATTTGCACACACACTCACACAGAATACGTCATCAACGTGCCCACCGCCGATCTACTGACTCGTAAATAGTTACCACAGCAACATGAAGAGGACAGGAATAATGCATTATGCAGCACTGCTTTGTGATTTACATGTGCCTTTTCTTTCCACGCCGGTAAAACAGCCTCTCCATGCTCGGCTCGCACAAATACACCATTTGATAATCAAATGCTTGCTGTACTCTGACCTCCATGGAGAAATAATGATAGCTACAGCCGTACACTGTCAACAAACTGTGAGTCAACTGTGCTGGAGCTGAAAGAGTCGTGGATAGATTTAGTGCCGGGGAAACTGCTGGCGAGAATGGGATCATTAGTCAATAATGGGCAAGGAGGTCTGCGGTTAAAGCCAGTGGGCTGCCAATCAAATCGGTGGCCAATCACGACAGGCTCAGTTACAAACTAGAACACGACGGGGTGAAAATCTCGGGTGGAGCTCGTTATGCAGCTCATTATGCATTGTCATTTAAATCACTTTCGACGCTGTACCTATTATGAACAAATATGCAAACACTCTTCGTGTTTGATGTAAGCTGGTTTGTTTATAACAGCGATCATTAATTCATTTGGTAAACACACTTAATAATGTCATAATCGTCTATTACTCTAGAGTTTATGCTGCATGAAGACTTGCATTGATAAGAAAAAAGAAAAAAATATTTTATTCATTCCATAGTTCCATTTCCAACACCTTTGTGCCATTGAAGCCCGTTCGCCGAGCACGTCGAAGTCTCAGAGCTGATATATATTTTCCAAAGCATAAATAGTTTCAAGTCTCTGGATTTCACAGGCAGTGTTTTAAAATGTCTCCATGTGGACAGCCAAGCAACAGAGGCCCCAGGAAAGAAACGAGAGGGTTTGCTTAATGGGAAGAGCTATTTTTACAGCTTTGATGTTCTCTGTACACATAGGTGCACAGCTTATACAAAAACAAATTATAAAAGATGACCTCTTCATACAAACATTAAAAACATATTAGCAAAAACTGTTCGGGGGAGGAAGGGTGAGAGCGATTAAGATTGTGCTGCTCCATTTTCAAATCCATAAGAATACAGCACACTTCTGACAGTTTTATATGTTTAGAGGTGTGTATTCATGTATAACAATATAGCATTTATTGTATTTAAAGTACTAACACTCAAATGCAGCATGTGTGCAGTGCAGAGATTTTTACAAGTTGCTTCTCTTTGAAATCTGCGGCGATCTCAGTTTGTGGTGTACGATCCATAGGTAGCCCATATCATAAAATGGGGGAGAGAAGAAGGTCAAGGATAATAAAAGGGTAAGAGATATCTTCAGAGAGGAACCATAATCTGTTTGAATTGAAGACTGGATTGCTTTCGCTGCGCATTGCAAAATAACTCTGTAATTCAAAATAGAGATGTTCACAACACAACCGCTGGGAAAACTATCCTTGATCATCTCCTAGTTCCCAAACGATGGATGTGTTTTTCCCGGCATATCTCAGACTGAAACCTCTACAAACTGAACAAAAAAAGATTATAAAGTTTTTCTTGCTGTTGAAGTTTACGTAGCCCATCAATAAAAGTAGAATGAAATTCCTTATTCGTATCAAAACTGTAGAGGAGAAAAAAGCGTATCACATTTTGTACTAATCTCAATATATTTGTCACACATCTAAAAACACTGACTCTGGTTCAGATTTATGCTGTTTCATTCAAAGTTGTACTGTACGCTGGTTATTTCAGCTTCCCATTCCCATTTTAACCAAAAAGAACAACTTCCTTTGTACCAACAGTACTTACAAAAGATTCACCCAGTTCATAGTTCTCCAGCCTTTTTATTTTTTCCACTTTTTTGTACTTTGGCGGCTTCTCAGTTCCTGTGACCTTATGAGATGGCAAAGAGAATGCAAAATACTAATTTGAGGTACTGCTATTTGTGTTCTGTGTTACAGGGAAGTACTGCATGTGTCAAGGTCAGTATGTTTCTTATGTAATCATATTCATGAGTCAAAACATTAATAGGTAGATTAAAAAATATAAATGTTAATCAAACGATGCATAGGATAATGAAACACCACAGTGGCTTCGGCGTGTGGTGGAGGTGGATAATGGCTTCATGTTTGCTCAGGGAAAG
This sequence comes from Cyprinus carpio, assembly GCF_018340385.1. Taxonomy (NCBI): domain Eukaryota; kingdom Metazoa; phylum Chordata; class Actinopteri; order Cypriniformes; family Cyprinidae; genus Cyprinus; species Cyprinus carpio. The sequence goes on along the minus strand of NC_056574.1, from coordinate 14,900,682 downwards.
TCTGAGAAATTAAGTGTCAACACTATAGGTGCTGGTCGCACAACCACATAAAGACTTCTTAAAGTCCCCATGAAACGGTTTTGACGAGTACAGTTTTCTTTCCTGTGTTAGTGAAAAAAGACAGCATGGACAAATAGATAACATTTGATGACCCGGAGGCTGTCGTTTTAATGGGCAAGTGTATTTGGGTAAAGTAAAAACACTGTTTGGAGGATGGGTTTTTTTGCATCTCATTGATAACATTTTATTTGTATCAAAAAAAGTTGCATACTGTAGTGTACCTTTAAATAGTCAATAAAATTTAGTTACATCACAAGCACAAACCACTTGCTAGTTGATTTCAGGCAGGGCTGGATTGGTAATCGGGCATAGTGGGTTTTTTCCCGGTGAGCCAATGCACCTCGGCTGACAGGTGCCGACAGAGTTTTTTTTTGTTTTTTTGCCATCACGCACGGACAGCGAGCAGTGTATTGACAGTGTAAACATCCAATCACAATGCGATTGATGATGTATTTTGCTCCGGCTATAAAGATCGCATCACCCCAACTTCTTCCTAGTAGGCCTTTCCCACATTTTCACAGCAGCTTTATCAAGAACAGGCTTGCTCTGTGGTGAGTGATGCAGGCCAAAGAGCCAGGCAGGAGGAGGAGAGGAGAAAACTTCAATCCATAAAGTGCTTGATGGGACTCGCAATGGAGGCAGGTATCTAACCTATCCTAATGTGTGCACGTGCCATGAGTGTAGAAGAGAAACACTTTTTAATAAAACATAAATTAGTCCATAAAGATATGAAATGAGTATGATACATAGGCTACAAACATACAATACCAGTCAAAAACAGTAAGAAAGATCCAACAGAAAGATCCAAAGATCAGCATTTATCTGAAATGAAAAACTTTTGTAACATTATACATATACCAATCAAAAGCTTTGAGTCAGTATATATATATTTTTTTTAATACTTTTATTTAGCAAGGATGCTTTAAACTGATCAAAAGTTATGATAAATTAAAATATAATAAAAATACATATATACATAAATATATATTAAACAAATAAAAAAAAAAAATTCTACTCATCTGCATAAAAAATAATAACTTCTGAACTTTCTATCCATCAAAGAAACCTGAAAAAAATTCTACTCAGCTGTTTACAACATAATAATAATAATAATAATAATGTTTTTTGAGCAGCAAATATTTAAATGATTTCTGAAGGATTATGTGACTGAAGTAATGATGCTAAAAATTCAGCTTTGAAATCGCAGAAATAAATTACATTTTAAAATATATTCAAATAGAAAACAGTTATATTAAATAGTAAAAATATTTCACAATATTACTGATTTTGGTAGCAGAAGAGAATTCTTTAAAAAACATAAAAAATCATACTGTTTTGTCTGGTAAAAAAAAAACCTCTTGGTGGTGGGCCGACCTGGACCAAAAAATATATATATATATATATATATATATATAAACAATCTAACATGGGCAGACCTGGACCAAAAAACTTCAAACAAAAAAACAAAAACAATCCAACACCATAATTCTGGTGATATTGGGGATCGGACTGTGTAGTGCAAGATGAGCCATCAATAATAGGCTTGTTTAAGATGGGCAAAATCTGCACAGAATCGATTACCACAAGATGCATGCCGGTTACAAATGTGTCGGAGTGTCATCTGACTTGCTCTGATGTCAAAAAACTAGAGAAATGTCGAGGCAGCCATGCCAGATTGCACAGTCAAGCAGTTGCTCTCCCCCGACAGCGCTGACTAAAGGTATGATTGAAAACGACTTTCTGACGACACAACTGTGATGTATTGTTCTTTCCTTAAACTCTTTTTACCTTTGCTCATTGATTCACATTTCTAATTTACATTTTTAATTAGTCTAAATATTAAATCACTTATAACTAATGAAGCGAGTGAAAACTGTGAAAAACGGTGTGAAAAATATATTAAACTGCATTGTTGATACAGAAGTGAGCAAGGGTGAATTCAGGTGAAATATGGGAACAAAATGGACGAGTAAAAGACAAACAGAGGAAAAGGAGAACCAGAGGGGTTATTTAGTTGGCAGGAAAAAAGTGCTGAAATCATAGCAAGCAAAATGACTGTAGTCACTCTGGACTGACCTCACACCAAAGTCAGTCGATTTGGATTTCACTGCTGGGTTATGGATATATATTTATATACACAGTGCTGGAGCACACATCAAAGACAACCAGCGGTAAGCACTTACAAATGCACAGATTTGCCAGACACATAGAGTCTCTTTCCATTGCGATATTAAATTCTATTGTATATATTTACCAGCACAAGATCACAGCACTAATGTATTTACACCCACCTGGCCATGCGCATGTACATACACACACACACACACAAAGCACAACTGGGTTTAATCTGCTCCAGTATTTATTCCCCACTTTCTTCCAGGATGGAATAGATTGTGACATTACACACACTGACTGCCGTAGCATTGTGCCTGCCTGCAGCTTCATTGGGTGGGTGGGGGCAGCAAGGTTGCAGGCAGCAATATTAAACCATCAATCACCTCTCCAAATTAGGGCTTTTACGTCAAAGCAACATTAACAACACACCCACCCACAGGTACAAGCTGGGTGTAAGGACAAAAACTCATATCATCACAACTCTGCTAAACTGCGGCCCTCGAACGCGCACATGCACACGCATATCGCGCTCCCCACAGAAGCACAAATAACAGTAATTAGGAGCGAAATTAATCATCATAAATCATTAGTGGTACAACAGTTGTTTTCGACTTCCACGGAAAAGACAGGCACTAAATATAATAAATCTGTTTTGACACAGGGTTATTGCAGGGAGAACTTTACAATGCCAACATTATAGCGGGCAATAAATAGCAAGCAATTGCAAATCGTTTGTCCTCTTCAGTGTGTACAGTGACAAGCCGCGAGTGTATTAAATGTTTTCTGCCTCTCGCAAACATTATCCACGCCAAACTAACAGAGAGGAGCGTGAGTCAGTAATGTGTCCATTTTGCTATTTCATGTTTCATCATAAAAACATCTGGGCCATCAATGAGCTGACAAGCGTATTACGAAGCATACAGCAGAAGAAATGAAATGGGATAGAAAAGCCGAGAGAAGGAATGAGTTGCATAGGGAGAGGGACAAACAAGCCATTGAAACACATTCATCCTAATTAGCAACAACAGGGGTACGAGCGGGAGAGCTGCATCCACATCATCCTCCATTAACACTGTTTACTTACTTACAGGCTCATTATGTGCAGAAGAGTAAAACCAACTATAGAAATAAAGCATTACACACTTGTATATGCATAAGCACAAGCTTAGCAATACAACATGACAAACTACAAATACTTAAAGTTGAAGTGTGTGATTTTTGTGCCATTAGCGTCACACAATGGAGTTGCAAAAAAGTGACTGTTGTCAAACAGGTTTCCCAAACATTCTGTCCATCCACCATTGGTCGAAACAGGCCCGCCAAAAACTCATGCTATTGGTTGAGTCAGTGTTGCTGGGGCAGGCTGGCTGGGATTCGCAAACAAACAAAATGTTTTGCTATGTTTAGATTAACATTCTTTTTTTTTTTTTTACATTTATGCATTTAGCAGACACTTTTATCCAAAGCAACTTACAGTGCATTCAGGCTATAATTATTTTTACCTAACATGTGTTCCCCTTGGAATCAAACCCACAACCTTTTGCACTGCTAACGCAATGCTCTACCACTGAGCCACAGGAACACTTTTGATAATAACCGTGCTATTTGGAAAAGAAAAAAAAAATGAAACATTGATATTGTGTTAATACTACATACAGTATATGATAATATCAAATAAATAAAAGAAGCAAAGGAAAACGACAATGCGGTATGTGGATATCATGATAAATTATTTTGCCCATAATCATGCAGTGAAAATCTTATATCATGATAATAATATAAATCTAATCTAAATAATACAAAATTATGTAAAATCAGTTTGTACAAACATCAAATTGACGAGGCTCTTTAGGTGTTTTATTATTTATTTATTATTAATCTAGATTCACTACTCATTTGCATTAAATTGCACTATCAACAGTTCATCACCCAAAATTTCTGACTCTCACTGAAAAATAATGTATTCCAATCACTTTATCAGTGCAAATCACAGTTAGTGTGAAAGTACTAGCAGCAAGGAGGCAAATTGCATCAACTTAACAGTCTAAACTCATCTCAACATTGTTGCATCACCAATGGTCGCTCATGTCACCTCAAAAGCCTCACTGCTGCCACACATGGCTGTCAGTGTAAACGCCCCTTTAATCAATAAAGCTGTCTACGTTGCACACTTGCAATGCAGACATTTTCGTTGATTATAACATTCAAGTCTTGTTGCGTCCTGTCACTTGCTTGCAGTGTAGACAGGGGGATGTATTTGCTGTCTCTGTCTTTCATACTGACAAAAGCCCTGTTCAAGCGTTCAGACATATATGAGCTTCTATCTCGTTCTTTTCTTCCTTTATTTTACTTTCGTATATATACATACCCCCTACCTGCCGGTGAAATTGGTATTCTGCTTTCTCTCCTCACAGTGTGCGAGACTAACACAAAGAAGAATGAAAAGCATATTTTATGTCTCTTATTCAAGAAAGTCTCCTCCATCCTCTCCTCTCCTGTCTCGCTCTGTTCTGGGCCTGTGATAATGAAAGTTAATTAGGCTTCCATGTCTTGCTGCAGAGCACATAGTTGCCAGAAGAAATGTGGAACAGACAGACAGCATCCGAGTGCCAGGATCAGATCAGATGTATTCCACCAGATTTAACGGTAAACACAACTTCAGCCAAACATTTCTGGGCAGATTCCCCCTCAGCACAAGCTAATCAAGACAAAACCCACATCATAGGTGGAATAATCCTCCAACATTATGGAATTATTTCAGTATGGCTCTGTAAGAACATTGCGATCTTCTTCTTACTTGTTAGAAAGATAATTGCTCTGTTTTAATCTCTTTTATGCAATATTGTGGTAAATAAAGTTTAGAAAGCTAAGAAATTAAGTTTATGAAAGCTAATTTTTTTTTTTTTTTTTTGTGTGTGTGGTGTGTTTTTTTTTTGTGTGTGTGTGTTTTAATATTGCCACACTCCTAAGTATATTATTCGGTGAAACTAGCTCCATTTTGGTTACGTAACGTCTCACTGAAATGAGAGAGATTGGATGTGAAGTTACAATCGAAGTCTGAAACCACTAAAACACATTTAAGGACCCCAAGCAAGTTTGGAAAACACAATTTTCTTTTCTGTGTAAATGTATTTCACATTAAAACAGGAAGTTGGGACATAACCAAGGGCTTTTTTTGAGGTAGGTACTATTCACGCACAAATGGTATCACAGACTTTCTGCATTTTGTCTAGTAAAATATACTAAATTAAGACACTTATTATATAATGATAATAATAGTAAAACACATTATTAGCTTTTTTCCTTTTGAATTTCGTAATATATTAAATAGAGGGTACAAGTGAGAAGTATGGAGCCCCCAAAGGGACATGGTGATGGAAAAAATATGAAATGGGAGAAAACAAATGTAAATGCTTTTGCATTTGCTGTTAAAACTTATTGCATGCTATCGCAAAAGTATTGCTTCCCTCATGAAACTTTGGATTTGCTCAGAAAAAGCACTGAAACATTATTTTCCCTCCAACCTCCCATATTATATCTCAAAAGTTTTACAAGTGAACACAAACATTTTACTATATAATATAAGCACTGACATATAATTTTTCTTGTCAGCTCTCGGGGGACTCTGTAGACAAGGGATGCAAAATGGCCTGGACATCAAAATTTAAAATAAAATAGAAAAATGGCCTGAAATTTGACTTGACTACACAAATAAGTGTATATACTTAGATACATATAGTATTATACAGTTATGTCTTGCTTAGCTGGCCATGAAACTCTGTTATAGATAAATGTTATGATGCAGCTGAAGCAATGTTTTTCCCCTTTCCATATGTAACTCTTTATGAACTTATATACTGTACTTGAAAAAAACTTGTCTGGTTCTTTTGAACAGAAAGATCATACATGTAGGCAAGCCAAAGAAAACATCTCTGCTAGTTCTCACAACTGATCTGATGAAGTCTCAAAGAACATATAACACAAAAAGCACCATTTTTTAAGACAGTAAGCTAACTGACAGAACATACTGTAGATGAAGAGTCCTTGCTCCCCGTGACCTGTCTCAAGCCCTTGAGGTCTGAGGAGTGACACCTAGTGGAAGCAGACAGAACTTCAGTCTTCACTATCTCATGATACAAACTTCAACACTGCTATAAAACACAGCTCTCCAGTTTATTTTAGCTGGTTTTATGGAAAGTGATTTAAGCTCCATGATTTATTTGTCATCCTGCTCAACATGTGAGAGGCAGACAGACGATCTTCTACTCCCAAACAAGGCAATCATTTTCCACAAACCACTCGAAAGAATGAAACTAATAAAGCTCTCATGCATTCGAATTCCTGAGATTTCAGCTCCTGTTACGAGTGAACACAGTGGTGAGATGATGTTGCACAGACGAAGGATTGCATAGATAACATCAGACGTTTTTCCAGGTATGTGATTGTCACTAGTGCTTTCTCCGTATCTGCAAAACTGTATTTGGCTTGTCAGCTGCCTCTTTCTGAGATGTAAAGAGTTTCTGTTGGCTTTGTTTCCATGGAGAAAATATTTTTTTTCTATATAAAAAAAGTTCTAGCCGTGTCACAGTTTGATGGATTCCCTTGTTATGGCTGTTTCCGGCCCCAGCTTTATGAGACAGTTAGCTCCCGCTACACACAACAGAAGGCTCGGAGATGGGTGTCATTTGGAATCCAAGCACAACTGAGCCTTTCCACACGCACACACTCGCTCTCTCTCTTTCCAAATATCCTGCTGTCCTGTCCACAAGCTGGCTCTGTTTTATTAATTAAAAGCAAATCACTCCTTCAAATGACTTTTTCCTTCATTTTTTTCCCATAGGAACGGATGATGAGGTGGTATTACATGGCCGGATCCCAATCAGAGAGAGAGGATCCAATCAATCACTCCGTTATCTGTGCTCTGCTCTTCTATTACTCGCATGGCGAGCTACTAAGTCCTAGCTTTGAGCGCACACATGTGAACGCGAGTGGCAGTTGCCGTGTCGATAGAGGAGCTGTCATTCTGGTGCCATAGATTAATGGGGGACCTGTCGTGGTGTTTAATGTGTTTAATATGGGCTGTCAATGAGGCCGTTACACAGATGCCTCCTCCTGTCAGCTACACCCTCTGAGAGATGGAGTCACCTGCTACAAACACCGAACAGGGTTTAGCAGGTTAACATGGGTGGTTAGACCACAGAAAATATGTACACATTCACATAAAAACTAACCATGAATTCTGATTAAATCACGATACAGCTCAAGATAGTCCCTAGTAGAGTTAGTTTTACTAATATATATATATATATATATATATTTTTTTTTTTTTTTTTTTTTTTTCGATAATTAAGCATTTTTCCTTAATCTGATTTCGGTTTCGTAATAACGGCTATCTGGTAGGCATTTCAAGAATTGCATGGAAGATCCCCATTTTAGCACTGCATGTGAGGGGAAACAACAATGTTCACAGGCTTTGCATTAATTAATAAATTTCATTAACTTTAAAAGCATTAATGCATACATTTCATTTTCATTAATGCTCAAATGAGATGTTACATACATGTCTGATTTGTAGTTTAAACCTAATGCTAAGCAACAGAGAAAACTCACAGATCAAAATCCCTCAAAGTTCCAAAGACATAACTTTACTTAAAGGTGCTGTATGTAAGATTTTGACTCTACTAAAGCATAAAAATACCGTAATATGTTTGCAGATATTTAAGAAACATGCTAAGTTATTCATACTTGTTTATCTGAAAAACAATGCTACAGTCAGTTATTCTCCTTTGAAAATGTGCATTCCGGGCTGGAATATCGGCCTTTGTTTTGGTTTGTGAAACCCACCCACTGCCAGTTTACCAAATTGTTTTTTGGCACCCCGGGTTTGCCACCTGGCGGAAAACACAGCGTTTCGTTCATTTTGTTCATCGTCAAGTTTGTGCTCGTTCAACTGTTTGTCCGTCAAGTCAAAAAAAACCACTGGTGTCAACCTGCGTACAGCACCTTTAAAAGTACATATAAATTTTAAAAGGGTACTGCCCCAGTTCCAAAAAAGCCCTAAATACAAATTGTAAAAATAAATATAAAAAATAAAATATAAAATTTAAAAGAGTGTTGAAGACCCAGCTATTTAACAATCTCAAGTCTAAGATATGATACATTATGATTTAAGGCTCAGGTGCACAGCAAAATCCACCATATGGGGATAGTTCAGGTCATTATGGGTCGTCCAAACCCGTGAGACCTCCGTTCTTCGTCACAGTATAAGATATTTTAGATTTAGTCCGAGAGCTTTCTGTTCCTCCATTGAGAATGTATGTACGGTAACGTCCAAAAGGTCCTTCAAAGTAGTCCAAAGAAGCCAAAAATACATGGTCCAAAAATATCATACGACTTTATTCAGCATTGACGTCTGTTAAACACTGCAGTTTAGTGATATCCGTAACATCATAAATCTTCTTGAACCAGTTCAAAATCGAACTGAATAAACGGTTTCGCGTCAACAATAATCTATATCACTAAACTGCCCGCGCTCATAACAGACCCGGGAGAGAAGTGTAAAAAGTCGTAGTTTTTTGATATATTTTTGCGATGCTTTCTAACGGACCCTCTGATGTCACATGGACTACTTTGTTTTTTATTACCTTTCTCGTGGACAGTATACCGTTTATGAGGAACAGAGGCTCTCGGACTATGTAAAATACTTAGCAAAAACGGAGGTCCGGGTTTGGAACCATAGGGTGAGTCTTTAATACTATATGACATTAAAATACATCATAATCAACAATAACACAATTAAAAAGTCCTGAAATTACATTAGCATTTACTATATGACATTTATATCGTTCTTAGTCATTATTTACATAATTACAGCTCTGTGAAAATGAATTAATTATGTTCGCAAGTGATGGTGATAGTTTGAGTTTTGCGATAGTGTACAGGTTTTCATGAATGCATACAAATGCACAATGTGAATTAACATATTTAAATAAATATAGTTACTTTTACTATTATTTCATGATTTATATATCGTATTTCAGTGATAATTTAATTTAGAGCATCAACAACAAGAAACACTTTAATCCACACCTTTTCAACATACATTTGAAGGCTGCTATTGAAACAGTAAAGGTAGAGTAAGTGCTACATAATGCAACACAGTACTTTAAGAAAGGAAGAACTTGGCTGGCCTGGACAAAGCCCAGACCTGAACACTTCATGAAATGCAAGAGTGAGCCAGACCCCATCACCCAACATCATGCTGTTGCCCTGTTGATGCTCTTGCGTTTGAATAGAAGCAGATCCTGCATCCACGTTTCAACATCCCAAAAGAGTGCATTCTGTTATAGAGGACCTCCCCCGTATTAATTCCCAAGCACAAATGATGGTACCTTTGGCCATATTAGCACAAAGACTTCAGCAGCAGAGAGGAGGAAGTGTACGAGACGGCGGTGGTTACGAAGAATGAATGTCTATATGTGTTCTGTCACCCCTGTTACTATCTACAAGCTTCCCCGCATTGATTCGCCACTCAGCTAGACAAACAAATATGGCACCACTCATAGCATACACACAAACACACACATCTACGCACCCACCGCCCACTCCCTGAGTAAAATTCACTTTCAGCGATGACCTGTAAGGCGGACATTTTGACCTCTTTTCAGGAAAGAGTTTGAGTCAAGGTGTCAGAGAAAATGGGAGCGATCACGGAGCCGTGGCAGTTTGTAGCGCAGGCAGCAGCTGCTGAAGGTGTGATGGGTGTATTTCTGTATCTGGAGAGCTGTAATGGGAGACACTCGCACCTTTCAATCGTCTCTCCACAACAGCGCCTGGATAATGAACGTGTCAACTGTTAACATTCCTGCAATGTGACTCCTCTCCTCTGTCTGCATCTCTCATATTCTGCCTACCTCCTTATCCTATTGGCTTTCTCTCTTGCTCCCACTTGCTAATTTTCACTTCTCTGTCTCTGTCTCTCTCCGCCAACCTCTCACTTCCTCCCAGCACATTTCACTCTCCCTTTCCTCGTCCCATCTATCACCTCCCCCTACAATGTTCTCATTTAATCTTTCCCTCCAGAAATGCGTTCAGCTCCAATCATCTCAGATCACCTCGAATGACTTAGTGCTGTTGTTGCCGCTATTACAGCTGATATTACCTGTGCTTTCTCACAATTGCTGATAAGTATGTTAGAAACCTCTCTCGTCTCCATGTCAGGACCTCTTCACCAGAAGAGACCGCTTAAGGCTCAACAAAGCCAGAGCTACGGCTCATTTCTCTTTGTTTGCGTCCCCGTATCGACCGTCCATGAAATATTGCACCTGCCGCGTGAAGCATATCTGTGTGGACGAATCTGTCCCTGTTGCCGCTGCTTACCTGTTTTCATTCCACCAGTTGCTTTTGGAAATAACAAGAATCGATTTAATGGAATTTGGTTTTTAAAAAATGTACATGTTCTTGTAATCTTTAATCAAAAACATTAACTTCCCCTTTCCCTGCAACGATATCTCTTCTCTGATGATGTGCACACTGGCGCAAAGGATGGGCAATAATTCAAGATTGCAGCATTGGTATATGACAATGATCCAACCAATTCCCAGTGGACACAATGGGGAAGGAAAGACACAACTATTTCATGCCAACTTTTAGTAAGCAAAACGTTATGTGAAAGACTTGTTTTCATTTTCTGTTGATCATGGAAGCAGTAATTCATCAAATGATGGAGAGGAGCGTCATACAAGACGGATAATTGTGCCATGAAAATTTCATTTTATGGCAGCTGTGGCACAGTTATGATTTGCAAAATCATTTTAGTAATGGAAAGCTAAAACAATGCAGACAATGTATGCAAATAAACCATGCTTTCGGAGGGTGCAGTTCAATTCTTACTGAATCCCCCCACCCAAACTCTGTAGCAAATATATATCTTTAATATGCAATGTCATATAAAACTGTCAGTAAACTGATATGTTGAGCTTACAAATTAGCTTTTTTAACTATGCTTTCAAAAGAACTACAAGAGTAAGCTAGACTAGCAAAAAAAATGGAGCAGATGTTAAAATGCAGAAAAGTAGAGATTTTAAAGTATATTTATAACAATTGCTTATGATTATGACTGTGCAAGTACAAGTGGAAGGTGCATCTTCAGGCATTTCTTGAAAGTTGTGATGTCTCGACGGATTGGTAGTTGAAAGCTTAAGAACATACATAGGGAAGGTTTAGGAAATCGACTTTGCAGAATTAATCTGACTCACCAGACAATGTAAATGATTCATTAAAAAGAACCAAAATGTGATTTGTGAACTGGATATCACATTGTGATCAACTAATCAATTGTGCTTGAGTAGTTATAATACTCAACTAATACATTTCCACATACAAGGACATAACACTGTGGTGCTCATTCTTTCAGACTTTAAAACTGTTCAAAAGTAAAAAAAGACAAGGTTGGGTGGACAAATGTTCTTTGGGCTGAAGGGTGACAGTTAATATTACATGTTCTCAGAGGTGACATGAGCCCCCATAGAGCAAGTGCTAAGTGCGTGTTGAGTCACCATTGCCTTGTGCGGATGGGTGAAAATGCCATTTACCTGAGCCAATCACGAAGAGCCTACTCGCCTTCTCCCGGTGGGCAGTCCAGACTCATTTAACAGCTGTTCTCCCTTTGTCTATCTCTGGCTCTCGGGAGAATCTAGCTTTTCTACATGAGATCCATCACTGACCAGGCACCTGCAGAGGCCATGGGTTAAGTTTGCATTACAGCGAATCCCCATGATTCCAGCTCACTGAACTCAATCTTATTTAATATATAAAGATGTGCTTTTTAATTATCTTCATGTCATGTTACATTTCCGCCGCAGCACCTGGGAGAGAAAGGTGATGCGTCACTGCACTTCCTCATCTCCTTTGTTCTCTCTTTCCCATTTTGCACTTTCTTTCCTTGATTTTCCATCTTTTTCTTGATTTGATTGTCTCTCCGCTTGCAGCACCCCTCCCAGTCTTCTTTTGTCATGTCCGATCTTTCCCATCTGTGCCGCAATTCATGCAACACTTATTCAGACCCGGCCTGTTAATGCAAGTGATAATGAAACAAGTGCAGCCTGGCATACAACCCCAAAAACCATGCGAAATATTTCTGTCCTCACACCTCGCATCTCGCTCGGAATCTCACATGCCTGTTTCCTGGACATGGGGCGAGAGTATTTTTTCTTCCTCATGTGTTGCTCGCTCTCTCCTAGAAACTGTATCATAACACTAATCACTGTCAGCTTTGAAAAGACTGTTCCCCACTGTCAAGGGAATAAAGGGAATACCTGGCTAATTACTCTTTCGTAAGCCTGGACCTGCTGAGGGTCTAATGAGCTTACACGAGTCTACAGTTGAGATCTGATTTCAGAAAAAGAAGTGTCAAGTTAGCTGGAGAGGGCCAGAGGAGGTGAACTTGTCTCCCTTGATGTGCACTTAATTGACAGGAAGCCAATGTGCGGGAAGAAATCCCCAAGAGCAATTATTAATAATGGAAGACGGCAAAATATTTATACACACTGAAAAACCTGATCTAGCAGCTTTCTTTTCGCTAACTCACCTGCCTGCATCCAGTTAGATGTCTCGGCATTCACGGGTGCACATCACCGTGCCATGACTTGTCATTTAATGTGAAAAACACGCCGGTGCTGTCCGTTCCTGGCGGAAAATAGTGTTCTTTGCAGGAGAGAGAGCATGGTGGAACTGTCGGGGACATGCGAGACAGCTGGGGTAGTTGGCCAGCAAAAGGCGTTTAACCTCGAGACACCTGAAATGGACCTGATACTCTTGTGTAATTTCGCCAAGAAAGCGGTTCGGAAATTCTTTCAGATATTCTTTCACATAAGGAGTCCGAAACTCTGAACATTTCATGCCATTTTTTGCATTCCCATCAAGCAGTCATGGAGGAAATAGCTTGATTTCTCTATAAGCTTATGGGTGCTGAGAAAAGAAGGCAGAACGCTGCGACTGTAAAAGATGTTACAATGTATTTTGGTTTCCATTTGCGGCTGAGGCCTTAATACCAAATTACAGTTTACACTAATGGAAGATTGGCTCAATTTTCTGGCCATTGAATGGGCCAGCTGGAACAGATGTTGAACGCGTGAGATGCTAAGATTGTTTGTGGATTGCTTATGTTTGTTTGCTGCCTTGTTATAAGCATCTTTCCTCTTGTTAACAGGTTTATGGTTGGTGGGTGTTGTGGCACACTGTGTCCATGCAGGATTTGGAATGTCGTTTCATGGTGTTTGGGCATAACAAGGTATGAAGAGCGGAATTTTATGAGAGGTAACATTGGTATGTCTGGAAATGTGATTTGTACAAAGACGCTGAAATCTCAGTTTAGCCCACACACTGAATATTCTAGGACAACAGAGGTGGGAGTTAGAATAGTTTTCCCCAACAGATGAGGCTTTTGTTGGCGGTACAACACCTGCCTGCCAGTCTACCTGTCTGTCTGCCTGTCTTTTTAACTGCTACTTCATTTTGTTGCTCTGTCTTCAACATTAATATCTGAGTTTTGAGGATTCAAAGTCCGACTCTCCATATGTTGTTGCTAGTGAATGCAGATGTTTGCTGGCTAACAAGTCTTGGCTTGAAAGGGATGTGTTCTGCAGTGTATGGAAATCCACGTTTGATGTGAATGGCAGCATGATGTGGCTTTGCGGAAGAAAAGAGGAAGCAGTTTGTGAAGGGAACTTTTCACTTAGTGATCTCCTTAGGGAACACTTTACAACAACATATTATCTCCCCAACTCTTCTTTTCCTCTCTCTCAGTCTCCCTCCATTTTCTCTTGCTCTCCCTTTCAGGGGTAGCTATCTAATTCTGTGTATTAAAAAGTGCCTGCGGTTCTTAGCTGTTGAATATTTCATGCTTTTTAATTTTTTCTTGCTGCTAAGAGTAACTTTAACAGTCACTCTCTTTCTCTCCCACCTTCCCCCATCCCTCAAACCCACCGTGAAAACACATTTAGATTCATACATACATTTCATAGTGCCGGTAATCTGTAAAACAAACCCAGCCCTGTATGGTGGAAATGAACAATATATCACAGAGAAATCTGTGTCTAAACTCTGCTAACATGTACAATCACTTCACAGTTAACACTGCGTGATATTTAGAGTGATGTGAACAACAAAAACCAAGCCGTACAGAATGGCTAATGGCACTTTCTTCTATAACCCTGTCACGTTTTGAAAAAAGAAACAAACCCAATTTTGTTTAACTGAAAACAATAGTGTTATCTAATATAAGATCAATGCATGAAAAAATGGGTAGTGTAAACATACATAAAATATCTGTTTTCTCCCTTAAATTGTGGATTTTGGCTTCAGTGGTATTTTAATTAAAGCAGAATATGTTTAAATTATTAATTCATTTGAATTAGCAAAAACAATGTTTAGCTGTATCCCTAAACCCATTACTCCATTATTTAAATGTAATTAATTTTAACTTAGAATTTGATTAAAAACATTTTTGAACGACTGTTAAAATATTTTAACAACTGCATGTAACACGGGGACAGCAGAATAAGTATTCGATGTATTATAATCAACAGCGTTTAAATAGGGCCTAGGTTCAAATCTAGGAGGATTTAATAATAAATATTGAGCCAATTATATGTAATTAACCCAAAAAAATAACTTTGGATGAACAATCTCCACAATTTTAAATGAATACACAATTGTCGGGTCCTAAATAAACACCATAAACAAAGAAAAATAATTGTTTGAGAGTCCAAGTTGAATATGAAGCCCAGGAATCAAAAAAAGTCTCAATAGTCCTTCTGGCTTCTTGGTGTGTGTATGCAAAAAAATCCTCAAATGTCAATGTGTGTAAAGGCCTTCTTGTGATATTTTCTACCTGGGTAGTGTGTATGTGTGAGATTTCAGCTTAGCTGTGAAGTTTAGCGGATCTAACGGAAACACGGCAAATCATAGACCATCAATTTTGGAATCACGATGACTTTAGGATCGCCGATCAGGGCTCTAGCTCGCCATTTGAACAGGGATCACTCAAGAATTGCCATACAATAAAACCCATCAGAGATCTTGTAACAGTTAAACCAGTAATCAAAGCATTGACCGTTTTTTCCCCAATAACAGGATGAATCTGCAACCTCGTGGGAACGCGTTCAGCTGGCTTCTTCATCTGAATTTGAACTCACTCAACACACCGCAGTTAACCGCCATCAAGTGGATAATCATAGTACTGCATCAAATATATAAGAGCTCCTTTGTGGTATACAAATTAAAAGAAGTTACAAAATAAGTATGCTACCAAAATGTTAATGTGCAACTCAAGGGGGTTACATGTACTTAATCAATTTAGGTTTTGTAAATTGCAAAATACTTTTTTTTATAATACATTTACACACATGTAAATATAAAGTATGTATATCAAGTATGACAATCAATATTTTCATCTTACACAGATCATTTGCTGGAAAAAAAAAAAAAGTTTCAGACACGATTTTGTACCCAATTTGTGTAAAGGGCCTAAATACATCTTAGCAGTGGATTAATTTAAAGTCATAGTTGTTAATTCTAAAAGAAGCTTTTTGAAGAGTTCTATTGGACGCGCCTTGCATGTGCATGAACGTTCAAAGCTGTATAATCGCCATTGTGATTAAAATGAACGCCAAGTTATGTCTGGCATATTAATGAAACATGAGCGCAAGGCCAATGTGTGCGCCTAAGTCTCAGCGGTCCACCCCCTCCTTACAAATGGAGGGATACACGCCAATCAAATAAAAGATGGGGTTAAAATCTTATTAAAGTACAGCAAAGCCTACATTTATTTAAATCACCTTTCTCCTCAATGTATTTGATAGGACAGGGAGTATGCAAAGTGCTGATTGCTTCTGAATGCTACAGTATTTTCCTCTGTTCAAGTAAACACTGCATCCTAGATTTCATCTTGCTAGCAATGAATTGAGTATTTGAGAGAAAATAGGAGAATGGCCATGTGATAGCAGGAGCCCACCATGTTCTTTCCTATGAAAGGCTTGATTGGACCTTGAATGGGATGTGGCCCGTATGAGCAGCAGCCAGTCTTTAGCTGTGCTTTCGGTCTCATTACAGGCTGATTGATCACCTGAGCTGCCAGCATCAGTTCTCCGCTACAGTATATAATTACACTGTAAAAATAATATTCATTGAGGCAAACACACAGACCCCAGGCGACACAAAGACTCAGTGGGCATTCAGAGATTAAATAACTGAAGACTGGAAGAAAGGAGATTTCATGCAACAAACTTAAACAGAAAGTAAACTCAGTAACACAGCTTCTGGTTGATAAAGTCACATCCATGGCTTGATGTGTTAGTTTGTTTGTAAGATGCTGTTTTGCAGTCTGTTTCATCAGAATTATTAAACTAATATGATCTTCACAGGATCGACCCCTAGGAATCATCAAGGGGACCACACTGCTAAAACACGTAAGTACTTCTCTTTTGCAGAGGGCAGCGCAGACAGCATGGGTAGACTTCAGGGGTTAAAGCCTAAATGTTGTTTATTTATTTATTTATCAACTTGTCGTATTTATGCATGATCATTTTTGTCAGTAATAAAGTAATTCAAATTTACAATTCTGCTCTATAAATCAGATGTAGTCTCACGAGCCAGACTTTCGACTACTGGCATTGTGTTTACTGCATATTGATGTTTATTCTGCAACAAAGTGAAAGCTCATCTAAATGATGCTGCAGCTTTTTGTTCTGCAGTGAACACCAGAAAAATTAGAGGAAACTGCTTGTTGACATTTTTTTGGACTAGAGTCTCCTTGCATCCAAATGTAAGTACTGAAACTTTCAGAGACATCACTCATAATGTGACATACACAAATCGCACTCAAACCATTTGAATTTAACTTTTATGTTTGCTGAAACTTGCGGTTTGTGCAAAACTCCTTTTTAAAGTGACAACAACATGAACCTTGAAAACTTCATCAAAAGCAGCTAAATATACAGAATATCATTCAGAATTTTTGGGATCAATATGTTAATTTGATAAACGTGACATTAATGACAACAAACGAATGCAGTTCTTTTGAACAATCTATTCATCAAAGAATCCTAATAAAAAAATGGTTTCCACAAAAATATTAAGCAGCACAACTGTTTTCAACTGATTATAACAAGAAATGTTTTCTAAGCAACAAATCAGCAAAACAGAATGATTTCTGAAGGATCATTTGACATTGAAGACTGGAGTAATGATGCTGAAAATTCAGCTTTGCATAATATATATATATATATATATATATATATATATATATATATATATATATATATATATATATATATATATATATATATATATATATATATATATAATATATTCAAACAGAATTTTTTTTTTAAAGTTGTAATAATATCTCACCATATTGCTGTATTTTTTATCAAATAAATGCAGGCTTGGTGAGCATTTATAGATGAAGGCACAGCCGATCTGCTCTATTGTCACATCTAAGGCAGAGACAATGATTAGTGTGACCCCAGAAACATCCTGTGAATGACACTTCGCAGATTCAACATGTATTATAATGTGTACTATATTCCAATTTTTATCAAAAGACGGCCCCACACAGAGGTCTGGGCTAAACCCTGAATATCCTCTTAACCTAGAACCACCAATGGCAGACTGTACTATTGTTCCTTAATTTGAATGCAACATAATTTGTTGTATTAGTCAATCAACGGTGCACTACTAATTGTGGGTTTGGTACACCATCAATATTCAGAAACACAATCCATACTGCCACATGGATGTTACAAGAATGAAATTAATTTCCCATTTCTTACTCATTTTCTTGTGGGAAGAAGTAATTATTAGTAGTATTATTTTAAAAAAGCGCCTTCACTGTTGTTCCTTTGGCATTTGTATTCAACCTTCATGCAATACAATACAGCAGCAAATAACCTCATCATTAAGTCCATATCAGCCATGAACATGCTTCATTGTTTAGAGACACTTTTGGGCTTTTCTCCCCCTGACAAAATAATAGAACTTTTGGTAGATAATGCGTATGTTTGAAGAAAAGACCAGGGAGTGTCAAGCTGAATGTAATGATTTCATAAATGTAAATTCAAGCAAGATTATACTTCCCCACACCAGTTACCAGGGTTTGGCCCTTAGTTACAAAATTAGTTATTCATGAGTGAAACCTTTAGAAAAGGTGACAGAAATGAATTATTAATAGCCAATAGGTCCAGACCAGGACAATATATCTCCTGCTTCCCCTTTGCCACATTATTAATTAGTCATTTAAGTGTCATAAATAAGCAATATGAATGGAGAGTGCGGGAGTTGCATGATTACATACTAATTACCCAATCAGACGTGTGCTAATTAATTTCTCCACGCACGTGCGTATGGATTGGTGTACAGTAAATCATGATCAGACTGAACAGTGCACAGTTTTAACATTTAGCAAGACATTTGACTATCGACATACAGTCTGATCTACATTGCAGCTTATTCTGGCCTACTAGCAACCAGAGTTTTCTTTTTATTGTCATATTTAGAGATGAGCACCCTGACAGCAAATCGTTATATGCAGGTGTGCTCAAGGTTTAACAATTATTCGTTTAGCCAACACTTATCCAAACTGAAAAATAAACAATGACTGCTTCAGCATAAGCAAAGATATTTCATATACTGTGTCTTAAATGCAATTCTTGAATATCTTTCAAATTAAATAAAAAAGTGAAGTCCCTGGTACCTTGTATAGCTTTTTTCTCTGCAAAATCAATAACAACCTGTGCACTTTAAATACAGAATATTTTTGACTCCTGCTGGATGTCTGAAAGCCTGGACTGAACATAGCACAAACTAAAGCAAAGAAGCCTATAACATCTGGAGAAAACTATCAGTTATTATTCCAGTCCATCTTAATGTTAGTTGTTTGCAAACTATCATCTTTGTTTATGAGCACTTAGTTCTGCAGCCATTTTCTTTGGCCATAAAAGTCATGTGACTGCTCACTCTAGAGCCACAGGAAAATGACACCATGCCAACACTGATTGATTCTGACTGAAAGATTATTCTGAGCTGTGATGTCACAAAACACTACTTGTATCATGGTTTCAAGAACTAACATAATGTTCTGAACATAGTGGAGGCTTGAGACAAAGCAGATGAGATAAAATAAGAAAAGGATAGATGCTTTTATTCTAACATTCCAATGCTGATTTGAGTTTTTCTGATCCACACATACACACACACACACACTATCTCACTCTAATTAAAGGTTAAGCTGATTTCACCACAGTCTGATAGCACTGAGAGGCAGAGGATGTACCATTTAAAAAAAAAAAAAAAAAAAAAAAAACAGCAATTAATCCTGCTCACTCTGCAATCATACAAGAAAAGAGGTTGAAAGCACAAAAAACTAAATATATGTTCAAATAAGAACAGCGGTCGATCACATTTTTTTCTTCTCCTCTTCAGTAGCGCTGTATTCTATCAATGACACTCACCTTTAACAAACAGAGCAAAATTCGTCCACACCTCACTTCCTTTGAACCAGAAAAACTATAATTATTTCTGTAAAGGGGAACACTATAAAAATAAATTTAATTAAATTTATAGCTGAAATAGGAAATAGGAAGTACCTGTTTTGGTGGTATCCAGTGTTGGTAGTAAAAGGTTTGTTTACCTCTTAAGGTAGTTTACAGGAGGCCAGTAATCCCTCCACATGGTTCTAGCAGTAAAACACACAACCCCGGCTCATGGTCTATGAAACACGGTATTGGTGCAGAGCTTAAGCTGCCAGCCGCCGAGAAAAAGCTCCAGAGTTTTTTTTCCCCGTCCAGGCGGGTTTTTCTCCTGCTCTTCAGTCGTGCTGTTGGACGCCTGTATTTTGGGGATTAGTAGCTTAATCAACCTTGTAATGGGGAGATCAGAGCAGCGTGGAGCCATGGAGAGGAGTTCTCACACACATATACACACACTTATTCTCGTGCAAACACACACATACACAATCAACCCCCAACCTGCTGCGTCGCTAGTACTTTTTATATGTACTAGCTTATTATTTTGCTCCTAAAATAAATAAACGTTCAAGCAAACTTGCTTTTTGCATACAGTCACAACCTCAGAGGGGGAATGGAGATATGTTCACCTTGCAAACATGCAGAAGCATCTTCACGTCATGTCAGTAATTGGCTATTTTACACATAAAGCCTTTTCTGTAAGCTTAACTCTAATTAAGCAGTGTTTATGCAGATCAGCTCCATCAATTTAAAGGCTTACGAAGTTGTAACATCGGCAGAAGAGTTTGTATCTATGCTTTGCGTGATCAAAGCTGTAACATTAACAATTTGGGAATCTATGATGTTAAGACGCTCTGACGTTCTAAGTCTCCTGTCAGGGAATTACAAAGTTCTGTTGTCCTTTGATGTGGGAGTCAAAACTGTGATTGTCTATGTTGTGGATTGGAGTTACATCAAACTGCACAA
Source organism: Cyprinus carpio (assembly GCF_018340385.1). Classification (NCBI taxonomy): domain Eukaryota; kingdom Metazoa; phylum Chordata; class Actinopteri; order Cypriniformes; family Cyprinidae; genus Cyprinus; species Cyprinus carpio. The sequence goes on along the minus strand of NC_056574.1, from coordinate 14,880,016 downwards.
ATGAAAACTGTGATTGTCTATGTTGTAGATTGAAGTTACATCAAACTGCACAAATTCAAGTTTTAGTCCTGATTTTCCACTTGCTGACAGTTAATATAGCCCGAAATCATAAGCAAATCGATGCTCGTTCCTAAGAGTGTTCATTTTTAAAGAAGCTTCTGAGGGAAGCACGATATGTCACAGATGCCCAAGAGATATTTAGAAGGTTAAATATCTAGACCTGTCTGTGACTTCAAGTCCTGCAGAGTGAAATGTGTTTTGAATAGAAATTACAAGTGTGTGCGCAGCATTAGAGATGTTCACTGGGGAGCAAGGTATACAAGAGATGACAATCATCACTGGGGAGCAAGGTATACATGAACAAAGTTGAAAAGACAATGCAGTTTTAATGGTATTTCGGTGTGAACGTGAATGGTAGCAATACACAAAAAAGAATCCAACTGCATATAACAATAGCAGAAAAGGTAATTTGGAGATTTTTTACTGCAGATGGTTAGTTGTGAATGTAGCTTTTGTACTGGTGACTAAGTCAACAAGACATTTTTTGATTTTGATGCTGGTTTCCAGCAATAGAAAATACTGTTTTTAAACCCAACAGCCAAATCAAAAAGACAACCTAACATAAACTCCATAACCAGAATAAAATCATAAACCAGAAAAACAGCATAGCTATATTGGTAGCTAGAACAGCACCAAACCAGCACTAACCAGCATAAATTAATTTGGTCAAACTGTTCTTTTCATCAGGATGGTTTTGTTTTGTTGAAGGGCCTGATGAGGGGTCACAGTAATGCATCTCTCACTAGTGGGAATTTGGCTAATGCCTGCCAGGGAAACATGGGAATGCATTGTACAGTCATCTTTCTCTCTCTTTGGGGCGTTAATCCTGTGTTATCTCATATCAGAGATGGTGTAGGGATCGGGTGCATGAGGGATGATAAGATGAACAAACACTGCGGCTCATTAGAGCGAAGACATTGTGTAATCACTGCTCTAATCTCCCATAATCCCAGCATCTACAACCAGCCGCACTCTCACAGCGGGTTTGCTCCTCCACCTCCCCTGCCCTCTCATTCCTGACATAAAGGTCAGCTTTGGCAGTCTGAACCAGGTGAGATCCTGTAATGTAGGGGTGTCCGGTCCTTGAGGGCCACTGTCCTGCAGAGTTTAGCGCCAACCCCAATTAAACACACCTGAACAAAGCTAATCAATATCTTCTGGATGACTAGAAACTTCCATACAGATGTGTTGAGGCACATTACAGCAGAACCGGGGTAGCCAATCCTCCAGAGTTTAGCTCCAAACCTAATCAAACAAACCTGAACCAGCAAATCAAGGTGTTCAGGATCACTAGAACAGTGGTTTTGAATCCTGGTCATGGGAACCGACCTTCTCCCTTATTTAACACACCTGATTCAGATCATCAGTTCATTTAGCAAGAATTTCATTAATTCATCTGACTGTGTCAGATAAGAGAGACATACAAAATGTGCAGAGCGATGGGTCCCCAGGATTGAAAACCGCTGCACTAGATAATTACAGGTAGGTGTGTTGGAACTAAAGTCTGCAGGAAGGTAGCTCTTACGCAATCTGATCAAGGAGATCCACAATAACCTGTTAGCATTTCCATTCATCTCAATGACCAACTTAGAGCTAGTCACAAAAGTAAATGGCATATGACTGATTACTCTGTAGTCACAGGAAAATTTTGCCATGACAACACTGTTTGGCTGATGGAACCACAAGAACACACACAGTCCCAGATGTTTTACTGGTGACTATCCTGAGCAGTGATGTCAAAGGCAGTAAAGGCACAGGGAATAAATTTCAATAATTTTAAAGCTATCCGATTAAAAAAAAAAAACAATGTAAATTACCAACTCTTGCCTCCTGACCTGTACATATAATAAGGAACATAAAATATTAAAAAAGGACCAAGTGCCCAAGGGGAATACGAGTAAGAACTGAAAGGAGAGTGCTGTCTGGGAGCTTAGAGAAGGTTTGGTCTAGGTATGGGGCAAAGTCAAGTCAAGCACACTGCATTGTGGATCATATTATTCCATATGCTCTGGTTGTACGCTGCACATATTTGCTAATGTACTGTAGCAGGTCCCAAGTATTCCATGAATACAGAAAACTTGCATACAGAGCAGCATATATGTACTGTATTTTTCACGACTCTCCAAGTCTTTCTGCTGCCTGTCTCATTTTTTACCACTCTATTCTTTTGCTTTTCTCATCCCCCACTCGCTCTCTTTGTCTTTCTGTCTCTCTTTCGGGTATATGCCATTTTCTTTCTTTTTTCCCTTCTCTAAACTAATAACAGAAAGGGTGCTCGTGGGCAACCCAGTGAAAAAAAAAAAAATCAATACTCTCTCATACAAAATCAAGATTTCTTTTATCCTGCCACTTTTGTTGCTTTTCTTTCTCTCTCTTTCTCTTGCTGCCACTCCTCTGTGTTCTCCTACGCTGGTCTTTAGAGTGCCGTGGAACACTGTCATGGATTTTACGAGGTGTTTTTTCACAGTTTTTTGATCGATTGAAAATAATCAGATCTTTTTTCACTTGATGCATCTCATCGGAGCACTCATCTGACCTCTTGGCTCTTCAAGTAGTTTTTCAGGGCCGGCCAAACACATGTGAAGTGTTGGCGGGGGTGTCGGGCAGGTTGGCCTTCTCCGCAAGCCGCCCCATCATACACACTCAAGCCTATTACTCTAACCCAGGGTCAGAGTAAAGAGAGGCAGGTCAGGTTCTAGCCTCGCACACTCTTCAAAGAGAAAGACAGAGAGAGACAATAAACAGGTTGAGCAGGGGGTGTTTTAGGCAGTGGCATTTGGTGGACTTTTGAAATGAGGAGGCAAAGACTCCTCTGTGCACTATAAATTCATATTCAAGTTCCGTTTGATGCTTACATGGTTTGTAGCTTAAAGACTTTGGAACAACATTTACCTTACACTATTAACAATCAAGATGAGAAACAAAAAAAAAATAGCTCTACATTTTTAAAAACAACAAATGACTTCTGGTCCATCGGTTAAAGTGTTTAAAATTAACCTGTGTTATGCTGTGCTTCAGAGCTGTGAGACTCAAATCTGTTTAGTTACTGTTGATATGACAAGAAGTTAAAAAATACCCATCATAAGTTTTGTTGTAATCAGACATACTAAAATAATTGTTGGTAGGTAGCAAGCAACATTTTATTATTATTCATGTCTCTTGTATTATTCCACTCCAGCTGCATTAACAGGCACCTTCTTTTCAGACCATTAGACAATAAATCCTAATTTTGCTGTTCCCAACGGGTCAGGTTTTGGATGGTTAGCATGGCTCCATTAACCCCTCATGTTATGTCATGTAACTACACTCTCTGGTTCTAAAAAGCATTGATACTCATTCCAAAAATGTGTTTTTGTGTTGGGTTATCAGCCAGTCAGCATTATCAAGAAGTCATATTGCTGAGACTCCAGAGTGACTAGTCATGTGATATTTGCTATCTCTCAGGAGGTCCTGTGCCAGCCAGGCAACTGCCTTTGAGATGAATAGGAATTTTAACAGATAGTTTTGACCATCAATAATAGAGCTCTATTTCCTTAAAGCCATACCATGCTTAAGCATCTCATTGACAACACAAAGGAAGCAAATAAACGCTGCCTCTTTGTCAAATTTTATCAACTGGCGTCACTGTTGGATGATGTAAATTTATAAAAAAAATAGTGAGCTATACATTATTCAATCTTATGTTACATTTTATTTTTGCATGGTATTTGCTGATCCAAATTGTTTTGAGGAGGCACTATCTCTCCTGCTTCATCAGAGAAAATGCCATTGGTTTTAGGGTGCAGTTTGGCAGTTTGTGTAGGTCTAATGGGACACACTGCTTCAGTATTACTGTCAGATGGCGCAGATGGACAACAGAGGGAGAAAAGGCTCTCGTAGATGACAGAGAAAATGGGAAAAGAAAAAGGAAGGAGGGGGAGTGTGTTCTCTCACTTGTCGACGTGATTACACGCTGGCAGGACGGGGTGAGGTTTTTTGTTTTTTTTTGTCTGTTTTTAAAAGCACTGGTGATTCCACAATGCCAATAATGCCCCTCTGAAATGGAATGAATTGACAGAGGCAGGCAATGAGACAGAGGGAAGGGGATGGCCGAGAAAGAGAGAGAGAAATGAAAAGCTCATTATAAGCAAGACTCTCTTTTTTTTCATACATCGCTCATTTTGTCTCAGCAGTTTGTTTTATTTATTTGAAGTTAGTGGCTTAATGAGATCCCAGAGGCCCAGAGCTGAGACGGATAGAGAGAGAGATGGGGGGGGGGAAGGAAGGAAGGAAAAAGAATGGAAAGACTGGGAAAAGGACGAAAATTTTATCTTTTTAAAAAGAAGGACAGGAAGGAAAGATGTGTAGATGAGTAATTTGCATAATACCTGCCAAACTCAAAATACAGAAATTATATTTTGCTTAGAAAAATAAGAAATGCAAGAAAATTCAGTCTATTTTTAGATATCTGTATCTATATCCATCTATCTATGTTTATTTCTGTTGAATACAAAAGAAGATATTTTGAAGAATGTAGGTAACAGTTGCTGGTAGCCATCAACTTATATAGTATGGGGAGAAAAAAAATACTTCCAAATATCTTCTTTTGGTTTCTACAGAAATTCATACAGGTTTGGAAGAACTTGGGGGTGAGCAAATGATGACAGGATTTTCGTTTTTGTGTGAACTAAATATTTAATGAGTATTAAAAACACTTAACCTAACTATTGGATGACTGCCATGTTGTGATCAGGAATACTTGATTCTCGTGCAAATTATAGGTCAAATATTTTTGGCTAATGATTACCTGTTTAACACTGTTGGTTGGGGTAACTAATTTCCTACATACCTCCGCTAGATTCATGTCATTCTTCTTAAATAACAATCGATACATTTCACATCTGAGGCATAAAATTACACCACACACAATTACTGGGTAACATAGTCCATTATCATAACATTCGGTATTAGATGTATTTACAACCAACTCTCACTTGGTTGACCTTCTTGGATCGCATTATAGGATTTCTTTCTCTTTGATGTAAAGGAGGTGTTTTCATACGTTCAACATCTTTGAATGCTGGTTTTGCAACAGATATATTTTCTCTGTTTCTCTCCATTTCCTTTTGTCTCTCCATCTCTCTCTCTCACTAGCCGTTCTTCTCCAAATTTGACAGATATACACCAGTGCCAGAGACAAGGGGGGCTCACTGTGCAGAGTGTGTGTGTTTAATGAAGCCCGGAGCACTTCTACACCCATGCAGAGAAGCTTTTGGCTGTGGCTCTGAGACCTCCAGCCAGTGCTTCATGTAGGCAAAAACAAATCGAAAAAGGACGCCACATAAAACACGCAGATGGGAGTCGTGTTTATTCATACATTTGATCTATTTGCTCTCTTTAAACAATGCTGTTTTATGGCGCAGTAAAATGGGCCCAAGGGTTTTGTGTATGCCGTGGGGGATGTGTGTGGTGCGCCTGTATGCAATAGAGAAAGATACATATATAAGGTGCAACCTAAAAAGACGTTCGCTGTCAACCATCAACCATCCCCAGTCCAATCCAAGAATGCTTTTACCATCATGTAATACACTCTCACTTGCAAAATTGGCAGCCAAGATCAATTTAGCCCACTCCATCCTGGTGTAGCCCACAATAGCACTAACATAACCAGGGCTCATCTTGCGAGGGAAGCTGGCACCAACAGAGTGCTGATATTACCCCAATGAGCCTCTCTGTCTCTGTTTCCATCTATCTATCTATCAGTGTAGATGGCTGAATCGTTGTAGGGACCTGTACTTGAGCGGCTCTCCTGGTGTGAGTCACTGGAACATTCTCCACTTGTCTCAAGCAGAGAATGTTCACGTGGAGGCCACGCTGGCTGGTTTCTGGGCGAGACAGCCTATCTGCCTGGGCGCAGACCCCCCTTCTGGCTCTGGTTCATCTTAATCTTCCTATTTTTACTCCAACACCAATCTCCCATAATGGAGAGGAGCAATTTTCTCCCATAATTGCACTTGATTAAATGAGCCGCTGTGATTTTATATTTTCTTCTGTCTTGGGTTCTTCATGAGAGTCACTGGAGATGGTCTCTGGTCATTCTGAGCTCTACGTAATTGACCCTTGCTAAGCTCTGCCCCATTGCTTGTTGCTCACACAGAGAAGATTAATTTTTCTTTCTTTTTTTGGTAAAATGTGCTCAATGTGGAAAAATTAATAGGTTTTTATTCTAACATGGGCTGAGATGAATTGCGGCATTGCAAAGCATTTTTATCTGCTGTTTTTCTTTAAAGAAATTGTTAAATTATGCACTAACGTGATTAAAAACTGCAGTGACTGCAAATCGAGGCAAGCACTTCTCACCGGAAAGAGAAAAGCCTCTTTTGACAGTGATTACAAATGATAACATTAGTGTTAGTGAACAGAACTTTTTCTAACGTTTCTACAACACATTCACTTTCCTTCTGTAGTTACCAGCACCTCTGCTGTGGTCTGAGTAGATATGTAAATCATTCAGTTAACTAAGTAATTAAGTTATTAATATTAATTTAGTTTGAGGGAATAAATTAATGTGATTTATTATTGCAAGAATAATGTAATAAACATTAGAGCAATTGATCATGTCTTACGAGCTTCATGTTTCCATCGGTTTTGGTCAAAACACATTGCCAACCTCAAAGTCAAGCATGGCGTAAGTGCGCTGTGATTACCATTTCACAATTTGTTTATATGACACTTCTCGTCAGAGTTGGCAAAACGCTTACACTGACGTTGTTTTTGGAGTATCAACATTTGGGTACATCCGGGTTATTTTTCTAAAAATCTTTCTTTGTGTTCATCTGAAGGACTTCTGGGACAGCATGTGGGTGAGTAATTGATTAAATAATTTATTCTGGTTCAAATAACCCTTTTAAAATTGTAGTACTCCTATATATATTAAGATATCATTCAATTAATCTGATTAAGATGTTAATAGATCATCTTAAATAAAAAAATTTGAATAGGCAAAAGAAATAGGCATACTGTGTGTAAACTCTGTCACTATAAATGCTCCTACAGCAACATTTTACAGTATTCTTGCATAATTTTACCAAAATAATTTAAAACCATCCAAACTCATAGTGACCTGATAATATGGCAGAAATCAATTTTTACAGTGGTAGATAACTGAAGTAGGCATCATTTTTAAAGCAAAACTATGTAAATTTTGGCACTCTAGTGGTTTATTAACAGAACTGCATGCATCCCGCGGAAGAACATTTTAACCGGAGCTACTTCTCCAAGTTTATGTCTATGGCGATTCATGCAGGTATGTGTTACTCCGCAGTGGTGATGACCCGAACAGGCTACAAAAGTCCAAAAATAATCACCTATTATAAATGTACCGTAGTGATTTGGGATAAGACAAAAAGGCGGTTTGGTAGATGAATTTATGATGTACTCGCTCATTATATACATTTTGCAAATTTTGAACACAGAAAAAGTTACATAGTGTTGCTTCCAGCCCAACCCTGCCTTGAACAGTCCCTCAGATCATCTTGTAGAAGATCAGGCATCACCAACAGGCCCGGAACAGTCAGGAATCTCTTTTTTCCCCCTCTATATAAGTGCCTTTTGACACCGTGCTGTTTTCATTGACCGGAGCTGAGCATGAGGGAGATGAAAAAGAGGAGAGGAATAAAGAAATGAAATGGAGGAGAGAGGTGTGAGGGGGAAGCATAGGAAAATACAGTTGCTTTTAAGGGCAAAAACAGCCTGTTCAGCACAAATGCAAACATGCTGCAGCAGTGGCGAACTCTCGCACTCAGGCTCACGCTCATACACGAGCACAGATGCCTGTCCTTAGATTATGTGTAAATGTGTGTTAGAGGCTGTTATGTCATGTGGACTATCATCCATATCTTGGTGTCATACAGGGATGAGTGTGGCCCTGGAACAGTGTGTCCCTGTTGCGCTGTGAGACTATTACATGGTCTAACAGAGCCTAACTAATAACCTGGACCAGATCACCCAATTCCCTCCACCTCTTGCACATTAGCATGTGGCACAGGAACAGGCCCTTTTTTGCTCTCCACTTTAACTTCCTTCCTTCTCATTTAACAACATGCCTTCTGGACTGATAAAAATGTGAATCTTGAATATAAATTAAATCACTTTCGATAAAAGCATCTGTCAAATGCATACATGTAAATGTAACCATATATTACTTCCTACATTGGCCATGTCAAAAATGTGAGTATAATGCTAAACTTTAATAAGTTTAGCATATTACTCGTTACAGTGTTGTTGAAAATATAGATTTTTATGAAACATGCAGATTCAGAATATATTTAAATGGTTTAACTTATTTTCATAGGGGTGGCCAAGCAGGGGCCAGCAACCAGGGGTGATACTGAAATCTTCATTATTTCAACATTATTTGACTATAAAGAACTGGACTATTTTAATGCCTAGAGCACAAATGAATACAATTAATTCGTATTTAATTGTAATTGAGATGGTGGTTGAACAGATCGAGCAATACTGAGTGAATTTGACCATTTTTGACTAATTATTCCCCATCCCCATGCATACTAATTGAAAAGAAGCTCACACTGCAGCAAAAGTTCAACTTGCCCAATTTGCTTGGTTCTGGTTCTCAACAGCCCCATAAGCTTTTTCTCCATCATTGCATCCTCATGCATGAACTCAGTACAAAGGCGGGGAGTTCTCTTTTGAATCTCTATGTGCAATAATGTGAATATGGCAAGAAGCCAGCAGTATTCATAAATGCCAGAATGTAAATTAGTTATTTTATGCACATTTTTACAGATTTCCATTTATACTTTACCCATTAAAGCAAAATTGGCACCTACTTTGTAGTATGCACAGTGCTCACATTTATTTGTGCATTAAATTGCAAATAAAATTTACATAATTTGCGCCTTAATACATATTACTGACAGCAGAATATTTTAGTCCATACATTTAGAGACATATTCTTAAATGTGATGCATATAACCTATACGTTTTGATGTTAATTTAATTGCCTCCACATTTTATCATGTTGTATTAACTGTTCCACTCTATTTGCCATTTACTGTTGAAATACTGAAGCTTCTTGGGCAACTGTATCTTTTCCATGCTCATTTGACATGCGCCTGGCACTGAGGTGAAGTTGGAGTGCAAGCCTGAAACACCTCCCATGTGTAAAGTGAAAGTTCTACATCTAAACAAAGCAATTCTTGTGAAGAAAAAAAAGACAGAAACAACGATTGTGAGCCAAGCTTATGTCAATGGTTTCAGCATCTCAGAGTGGCTCAGTTCACAGTAAATGCAGCACACTATCTCTACATGTGTGAGTTTAACTTGCATTTGGGAATTCAACAATCACAGCATTTCATGCAGATTTGTTATAAAACACGCTTGTAAACCTGTAATCACAAACACCAGTTTTCCACCAAAATACAAAAATGGCTGCCGACTGAACACACACAACATTCACTGTGTGTGTGTGTGTGCATTTGTGTTTACTACTCACTGCTGTGTGTGTTTACTTGGGTTAAATACAGAGCACAAATTCTGAGTATGGGACACCATACTTTGCTACGTCACATCACTTTCACTAATAATGATAACAATAAGGTTATTAATATATAAATATATATATAATTTTTTTTCTTGAAGTTATCTGCAGTTGAGTCCTGCTGTCCTTGTTTCTGAATTTGCTTGACAGAATCAATAATAGCCAATATTTTTCAAGGTATGTACTGAAGTTAGAAATTTTGGTATTAATCATTTTATAGCATTATATAGCATCATTTATAATGTCAGGAAAGGGTTTTTTTTTTTGTTTTTTTTTCTTAAGTACCAAAAATTCTACCCTTTCTCTGACCCTCAGAGTTAAAAGGGCCACTTAAATGCCTTTAAGATCTCGATGTAAATGACCTCTTTTAAGAACTGCCTGTCTGGTCAAGGGGTCAATGTTTGCAAAGCTTATATTACACTTTAAATTCACCCTTTCCCTTTCATGCATTCATAACTAAATATCCCTCAAAATATGGATATTGGTCAATAAGCTGCCAATCTCTATTTGTGTTGGAGTACGATCCCTCTGGATGTGTTTGAGTGATTTTTATGTTCATGTTAATCTGTTTGCAGTGTTTTGAGGGCTTTCCAAAAGCACTTGGCTCCAAATTCTGATGTTGGTGGCTGAGCACACATCTGTTTCTCAAGCAAACGCCATTCACGCTGAAACCACAGAATTACTGCAAGCCCACCCCCCATATTTAATGGACTTGTATGCTCACACAGCCATTTTTATGATACGTGAGCATGGTGTACTTGTGTTCTTTGAATTGCGTCTGTGCTATATTCGAGCTGACTGGATCAATCCTATTGGCATATCTATGCAATGAAGAGAACTCATGTAAGAAAGTCACTCAGTGGGATTCTATGGTGTCATCGACTGTAAAAGGCCCTTTCACATGACTTCGACACAAGCGCTTGGCCTTCATATGAAAAGCAATGCAGAGAGGCAGTTTTACAGGGTTGCTAGGTAGCAAGCAAATAGGAAATTTAAAAAGTAAACCAGGGATTGACAACTTTAAAGGGTTAGTTCACCCAAATATTAAAATTATGTCATTAATGACTCACCCTCATGTCATTCCAAACCCGTAAGACCTCCGTTCATCTTCGGAACACAGTTTAAGATATTTTAGATTTAGTCTGAGAGCTATCTGACCCTCCATTGAAAATGTATGTGCGGTATACTGTCCACTAGGGCTAGGAGATATATCGAACAATATGATCATGCGTATCTAGTCAGTAAAGCCGGTTCCCTGATTAGCGCTAAATTGCCATCACCTGCTTTCAAATGGAGCGCCATTTAATAGACAGAGCCGTAGTTCACTGACAAGGTACGCAATATCGCGTTCATTATCGAAGATGAATTGCCTGTGAGTCATTAATGACATAATTTTAATATTTGGGTGAACTAACCCTTTAAGTAATCATCTGCACATGATAAAAACATGAATGAATTTTTTAATAATTTTTATTTAATTTTATTTGATTTTAGAATTTAATTTATTTTCATGTACATTTACATTTAGTCATTTATCAGACGCTTTTATCCAAAGCAACTTACAAATGAGGACAATGGAAGCAATCGAAATCAACAAGACGGCAATGATATATAAGTGCTATAACAAGTCTCAGTTAGCTTAACGCAGTACACATTGCAAGGGTTTATTAAATTTTATAATAAATAAAAAGAAAACAGAATCGAAAAAGAATAGAGCAAGCTTTTTTAAGAAAACAAGCAGTTAGTAAATGAATAGAGTGTGAGTCTAAAGGGGGCCAGTTTTATTAAAAACTTTATTAAAAATTAAATAACTACAATAAATAAATTCATAGATACAAAATATAATTTTTCTAATGCTATTTTTCTAATGCTATTTCATGCATTCTGACCTATTTACCATGGTAAAAAAATTCTCATGCTAAATATGGCCAAAATTTTTAAAAAAAAATGTCTTCAAAGAAAATTGAATTTCTTCAAAGAAGTGTGTTTTTGGATGTGAGGGAAAGATAACCTTGTTCTGCTTCCCTAAGATCCGAGCATTACGTAAATAGTAGATGCAGTTCGTTTGTAAAACTGCATCAAATTTCTGTGTTTTGTTGGCAATCGGTGTGTAAGTGCTTACGACTCTTTAGCTCCAACCACGGCACGCCTCCAGGTGCTCGGCTGTATCTTTCTTTTATAAATTGGATAAAAATAAAGACTCTTTGCAGATATGAAGGATGCAATACTACTATTTAGGTACTCATAAGATTGGCAGGATCTTGTGTCATGTCCCCTTTAAAAATTATAAATAATAATTAACCAAAATCTATTAATAAAAAATAAAAAAATAAATCAATTCAAAATCAAATCAAATCAAATTAAATTAAATAAAAGATAGCACCACCCCAAAGACATGCCAAAAACAGATTGGGATGCTCAGACAAATAAACAGGGGGGGGTTTACAATTATCAGTGGATAATCAGTCAACTTCCGAAAGGATTACTTGACGTCACAATCATCAAATACTAAATCATTCTGCCAAAGTTTTAATTTGTTTATACAAGTTATTATATTTGTTTTGGAAATGAAGCTGAGGGCTGTTTGCTGTCGTGAAGATGAATTCTCATGTGGTCAGTCTGCAGTGGGGATTGCAGCTGATGAGTTCAGAGACTCACAACGCCCATCCTGGAGTCCCCATTGTCTTCAATACACTTTTTATTTTTATTTTTTATTTTTTGGCAAATCACATTCTTTCTTTAGGGATATGATTGAGTTACGCTGGGGAAATCTCTTACCAGCACTGTACGGTTTGGGCAAGATGCATTAAACGCCTGTTATGTTCTCACCAGACTGAGCCATTTTACACCGCTCTCACACCCACAAGCAACAGATCTGTGTTTTTGTGTGTGTCTGTCTGTCTCACAGGCACACAAACACAGAACACACACTCTCTTTCCGCCGTCAGTCCCTCGCCTCAACCCTCCACTTTTTCCCTCCATCACTTTAGTGACGTTCAGCACTGGGCCGTAACGTTACAGAAAAAACAGAGGGCAAATCGACAAGGGAGGCAAGACAAACGTGAGAGAGATGATGTGGGGTGGGTGGGTTTCTGTGAAGGAAAAGTTGCAGACAACAAAAAGAACAAAAGAGATATAAGATAAATCCTACTGTATAACGTTTATTTGTTCATCTCTCAGTCATCAATGCATTACATGTTTTTGTTTTGTTGTTTGCTTTTGGGAACTGATAGAGCGTTTGGACCCATAAACGATGATGTATGACGTCAGACAATCTGATTAACTGAAATGAATCCGCCTTCCCAGTGCTCTACATAACAGGTGACCTTGTGTAATTAAGTAGCATTTTGTCCCAATATACTGCTGCTTGCTGGAAAAAAAAAAAACATCTTGTTACTAGAAAAGCTACACTGTTTTAAAAACAACTGAGCTATTGTCACGCTCCTGAAAATGTGGTTAAGTTAGTAGCATTGCTGCTTTCAGTAGGTTACTCCCCAGCACTAATGAAATGACTGTGTGCCAAAAATAGAAAAAAGGTAAAAGTGTGTGTACACTCTGTGTGTGTGTAAGGACTGTGATGTGAGCGATTTGATGTCTGTCAGGAGGCGACGTTGGGAGTGTTGGTGCTTGAGGTGAAAGAGCGGTGAAGCAGATGAGATGGCCTACAGATCTGATGAGAGACGGATTCCCTCGTAAAGAATGACAGAGCTTAATAATTCAGAGAGTGATGCAATGGAGGAGGGAAAACAAGAGACGGAGAGAGCGATACAAAGAGAGGAGGATGATAGGTGGTGGCCTAGGGTGCAATAGAGCGAAATCACCAGCGTTTTGTTTTTAGGGCAATAAAAGTATCCCTCACAGACTGTCTACACTGCGGGTGAGCGGCACAACATGATGCAACTAAACTGGATTGCACCTATTATAATCAAGCTCATTGTGAATACTGGGAATGATCTAGATTTTTCGGCATTACATATACTGTAGTATGTATGGTGTTGAAGTTTGGCTAGTTATTAGTTGGCCCCTGCTGGTAGACTCTGTAACTACAGTATACTAATATATAGGCATTCACATTAAAGGTGACCTATTATGCCCCTTTTTACAAGATGCAAAACAAGTCTCTGATGTCCCCAGAGTGTGTATATGAAGTTTTAGCTGAAAATACCCCACAGATCATTTTTTATAAATGAACACTTTTAGAGTATGAGCCAAAACACGCTGTTTTTGTGTTTGTCCATTCACATACGCTCAAATTGTGTTGGGAATACATGTAACGCATTCGTAAATTAATACTGCAAAGTTTAGGGTTCATAAACAGAACTTTGGCAATCTGAAATCGAATTGGATTAATTCTGATTGATGAACATTTGTGCATGAATCCTACCTACTGTAGAGTTAGTACCCCAACATGAAAATTACTGTACTGCCATAAAACTAAGCTGAAGTCAAGCATTTGCAGTGGACTACTTTTCGCTGGAGCATTTACACTGACAAACTCAACTTTGTTGCCTGGGTCACTGTTGCTCATGTTGCAGAGGTGTAAAGCAATTAATTACTGTACTTGAGTATCTTTGAGGATACTCTGTAGTTTACTGAGTATCAAAGATATTAGCAACTTTTAAACCATACTTCAATACATTTATAAAAAATTTATCAATAATCTTTACTCCACTACATTTGTAATGAGTGTTGCAATTACACATTACATTTTGCATGGCTAGCTTTTCTGCAGCCATTTATTTCTGCAACAAAAGAAGTGATATCAAGGTACTGAAAGTACTATATCATGTGTGTTTTGCCCTTATTCACCCAATCTTGTCAACAAGGCTATACTTAAATGAATGAATGCAAGTTCCTTAGAAAGTAGCTGTGAATCACAGGTGTTTTATATATGAGGGCATGACTTCAGCTAAAGGCTGATGCAGCACATCCAGTGCAAGAAGGCTTTGACTTTTTTTTTATTTTACTTAACCTTAATATGTTTATCCATTATTATTTTGAGGTGTTGAGTTTTATTTTGGTTTTAGAAAATAAATGTGATTGCTCTTCTCACAAATCAACTCTTTCTTGTTTGTTACTGGCATGTCTCTTTGACTACTGCATCTTTGAGCCTATATTTAATCTAAGTAAAATACTTAAGTACTGTTAAAATCAGATACTCTAAGACTTTTACTCGCATTGTTTTGGAATTGGTGACTTATACCTAATTTGTAATGGAGCAATTTTCACTCTAAGGTATCTGTACTTTTACTCAAGTGTTTAGGTACTCTTTACACATATTTCATGTTGCCAGAAATGGGAAATTTTGGCACTGCAAATCGCTGTCCATGCAAATAGTTATTTTACATAATCACACCCAGGTTGGCCCAGCTAACTAAAGGTAGACACACAGCCTGCTCCAGTATTTCTCTCTTTTTTACTACTAGCCCCTCATTATGTTTAAATATCAGGCCTCTCCATATACCATAATACCCATAAGTCAAATTCCTTTCAAATAAATAGCAGTGTTGCCATTTTGACTTTAACAAGTTTTCTCTAAACTCATTAATTTCATGCATGGGGCCTAATTAGGAAGGTCTTGTTGAAGCATATGCACTGCCAAAATGCAGCCAGTGAATTAGTAGCATAAAAAAAATGTGTTTGTCATATACCACTGAATAGCAACAGAGAGTCAGTGTTATTGCTCAACTTGTACATTGAAGTGTAATAAACAGAAGTTATTCCCTTGTGTTTGGAAACCCATCATGTTTATTTCAGTCCAGTTGTTACAGGCTAATGCTGAGAGGATGGAGACACAGCAGCACCCAGTGGTAAACTGAATCTTCTGACAACAGACCCTTGTATTGGAAAGTCAGTTTACTTCAAATAATACCATGGTACAACCATGGGAGCTGTAATGTTAAATACTTGTTTAGATACTGTTTTGAAAACGTTTTTTACCTGGAGTAACTTACTGAGTCCTTCACGAGGTGCATGTGCAGGTGTGGTAACTTCTTCAACACTGACAGGGTGCATTTGCAGGGTCGATTTCAATGGATTGTACGAAAACACCCACTTCTTCCCGCGCTCTTTTTGTTTACTGTGTGCTCAAGTATCCTGTACTGTTTGAAGGAGAGAAATGGCTCCGAACGATTCACTGCGGGAGTGAAATGATCTGTTAAAACTACTGAGAATTGATCGCAAATCTATGACCCGTTTGCCTGAACCGACTCAAAAGAATGATTTATTAACGGAACGAACATCGATTCGCTACTTCTCAGAAACAGTCAGAAAATATGGGACATTATACATTTAGTCCATTCTGTTTAATTTAACTCTGTTTAATACACGATTCTTCACAATTCTGTTCAGTAATATTACTTTACTGTTGTGGTGGTGTTTGTCCGATTGTTTGTGTAGCGTTTCGAAACTCCGAATCAGCTGCTTCGCGAATGAGTCACTCGTTCGAAGCACTCGAAACTATGCACGCGGGCGACACCTGCTGGTCAAGATGTAAATGCAACGAGAGCAAAGCACAAACGTGTAAAATGACAATTAATTTACAAACAAATTGCAAACGATTTCATTAAAGACTGATTATGGCATAAAGCTTTGCTGAAATCACATTGGCCTCTATTCCAATAAAAGATTTGTAAAGGTCAAAGCTCATGTTTCGAAAGCAGACAACACATGGATTATTTTTTTTTCTTATGGGAAACTTGAAGCTAATATACAGATTAGATTAAGTCATCTAAGTACAACTTTTTTCAAATTGAATAATTAAAATTTCATTTAATCTATGTTTTTATTTAAATTTAATAAAAACTCAAATCAGTATTACATGTGATTTCATTTTTTTTTTTTATTTTTTTTTTTTTTGCTCACTTGTTTGTTTGGTGACCAGTACATTAAGCGGGATAACAGTCAGCCAGTCATTATCATAAAATAAAACCCGAAAGGGTGACCACCCTGTTGAAAAAAAAACAGCATATATGCTGATTAGGTGTGTTTTGAAGCTGTTTTGAGATGGTTTAAGCTGGTCATATGCTTTTCCTGAGCTTAGGACCAGCACATGACCATCTTAAACCAGCTCGTGACAAGCTAAGGACCATCTTAAACCAGCAGCCATGCTTCAGAACATACCTAACCAGCATATGCTGTTTTTTTTTTTCAATAGGGCATGACCCCAAGAGCCAGCTGAATTGTTTGCATCGGTTTAAAGATTGTTCAGCATAACATTGTATGAATTGAATGTTTAATTCCATTAAAAACCAAACCTACAAAAATGCATCCAGCACTGAAGGTCTTTAAACTGCCACGCCTGCACATTGACCTTGTGAAGGACTCTGTATACTGCAGGTAAAGTCAAACCACTAGCAAAACATATGCACAACATTATTAGGGCTTAAGATTTCATGTACTTTAGAACATGTTAGTTGGAATACCACCCTACTTAGGCCTACAGTATTGCCATGTGCTCTCGAGCTCTGTGACTGAATTAAACTGGTGCCTAATACTTTAAAAGAATTTGTATTACTGGCAGCCGTTTTTGTTTGAAATATTTTTTACCATATGAGGTATTTAAGGACAGAATTTAAATTCTGTTCCAAGCTAAATTGTCTAGTGGTAAACATGAAAGACTAGTCTAGCAACCCTGATTGCACACGTACATCAATGAGATGTATTTTGCGTCTTTAGAATTTATGCAGAATGTATGTAAAACTACACAGCAGATGCTTTCCAGATGAATCAATCTTTAACAGACGTCTTGCAATGATATCTGTGGAAACTGATTCACAACAGGGTATACATATCGTACTACATATAGCTAAAAGTCAAGGTTACAATTATACATGCAACCCCAGAGAACTATAGAGATGTACAATCATATCTGAATCCATTTTTAGGAAATGTTCTGTGTTACATATTTTTACCGATTTATGCCATCCTACCTCGACTATTTTTGGCCAGGGACACAACGTTGCCATCTGACCAATGTTTGCTGGGAAGCATCTGCTGTGTATGAACATCTGATAGACATCTTTAAGATGTCAGCATGTACATTCTAAATCATAAACATCTTAAAGACATTTTCTAAACATCTACTTGACATCTGATAGGAAACGTCCTATCGACCTTTTGCAGATGAGTAAACACAGACGTCTCTATGTACGTGTGGTATCAGGATATATAGTGTTAAAACAAGATGTGGGGTATTAAAAAATGCATTTCAATTTTGTTCCCTGTGCACTTGACTTTCAGAGTAAAAAAAAAAAACGCCTTTTCCTACAGTATTTAGATTTCTCACACTTTCAAAAACAGCTAATTCATTTGAGTAGCTTAAAAAATCAGCATTAGTCAAATATACTGATGGGTTTAAGAGAGTTTTAGGACCATGGCTCCTGTAATCCCTCACTAGTAAGGCTTCGTAAGCACTTGTCGCCTGATGTAATCACAGCTGTAGCAAGCGTGCTCAGCAGGGAATGAACTGATTTTCACTTCAGAATGTCGCCGCCAGTTGAAGTACAGGCTGTACAGCGCCTCATGTCTGCTCAAAAGAAGATACGGAGCTCTCACAGAGGGGAAGTCATTGATGTAGATAAATGCATCTCAGGGATGAAACGCTCATCTCATACTGCATTTCTGTTCTGGATGAGCCCAGTACCACTGGCATCGCACCAAGCTGTATAGCATTGTAGAGTTTCTTGGTAATGTTGTCTTTGTGCACTGAGCTTTCAAAAGAAAGATAAAATCTACAGCTAGCTACAATTTCCTGATAACTCCCTTCAGAAACAAGTTGAAGCAGCTGCCAAAAGTGGATTATCCAGGTATCTCTGGAGCTCAAGTAGTAGTATGCATTATATATAATTTTATAGTCTTGTATATACGAAGAGCTCAGAGGCAAAGACTTTAAGTGCCATCTGAAATTTTCTTCTAAAATGAGCATTATTCTCAGGCTCTCATGTGTAAGTTCAGTAATTTCACTGTAATGGCAATGAATAGGTTCTTTTCATTGCCATTAAAGTGAAATAACTGAACATAAATAAGAGCCTGCATGAGAAAAATACTAATTTTAGAAGAAAATTTCAGATGGCACTTAAAGTCTTTTGCATCTATATATAGTGTATATGAAAATATGACCAGACTGGCATAATTCTGAACTCATATTACCTTACCATACTCAAATTGCTCTTTTTACATGCTTCTCGCTGCATCTCCTTTCTGCTTGAGCATTGGCCTCTCCCACAACGCAACTGTAGCAAACCCATTGCTCTATAGAGAGTCTGTCAGTGTGAAGTCTTACTTATGTTCTCTACAGGGAGCAGAAAGCATGTAATTGTGTTCTTCCCTTGATTATGACACTGCAGTAGTCTACTTTAATGCATACATCACTGTCATAATCATAATCAAGATCAAATCAAGCTTAGGAGGTTTAATGAATGTCTTTAACACTGCTCTTTAATTCAATGGTTCTTAAACAGTGGTTCTTGTAACACCAAGGCTCCAGAGGTCCTCTTTGAAGTTGCACTTCTGCTGCAAATATGACAAATGTGCTTGATTTCAAACTTCAACAATATGGTGCTGCCAATGGATACAACTAATTCAGAAATGCAATGTATTTCTAGAACTCTTGTAAGCCTCTGGAAAAAAAATTCTTCTTCTTCTTTACTTTAATGCAGCATGCATTGTTGTATCTTAAAATAATAATAATAATAAATTGCAAGTATATCTAAAACACATGGTTACTTCATGTTTATATGGTGTGCACAAGGGAATCATGGGGGTATAATTTACAAAATTATGCATATGCTCTGAATATTTCTAAATTTTTTTATTCACGAGGGACTGGTGTTTATTATGGTGAATCATATTAAGAAAAGAAAAAATACAGCCAAGTTGCCAGCTTGAACTTCACAATAGCCTGGCTAGCAAACTGCCAAAAGAATGACTATATATGGATCACTTGCGAAGGAATGAGTGCTTTGAACAGTGAGATCGCTGAAATAAAGCAAAGGGCTTGCAACTGGTAATTATGCCCAGAACACAAGAACCATCTTGCCATCTACAAGAACATTTTTTTGAGCATTGTGAATTCAGCTGAGGCCCTAAATCAACCTAAATCTTTATCAAACATACCTAATTTAACTAATCAGTTTGTTACAGTAGACTGCACTGTATGGAGGAGAAAAAATTGCTGAATTATTCAAGTTTACAACTACAAAAAGGGGAATAAACGATGTCACGATTCTTTTTTTATAGGGGTGAGGGGGTAGGGGGTGGTTAACAGCTTTAAAATATTTAATCTAGTCTTGTGACAGCATGGATGAGTTGTTTTGAGCTTAACAATTTACAGAGACAGAGAGATTCAAAACCATTAGAAGGAATAAAAAATTTAGAGTAATTAAATGCAAATATAGAAAATATTGGGTTTGTATTGTGCATGCATGTAATTACTCCTTCTTTGGCTCTGACAACTCTAAACAATTTCAATATCTTTCTTCAACAGTATGCGAAAACAAGATAATGAATTTAATATTTTTAATAATATTTTAATGATAATATTTTGTTTATTGATTTCAGATGGTGTGTGTGTGTGTGTGTGTGTGTGTGTGTGTGTGTGTGTGTGTGTGTGTGTGTGTGTGTTATTGTGAGACACTTATGTAAGTGAATGGGTCCAATGTAAACCTTACCTGTATTATATATCTATTAAGGAGTATATACAGTATGACATGAGCAAGAGTGCTGTTGTTCTAAGGGGCTGAATCATAACCATGTTGCCAACAGCATGATTGTGAGTGTTATATTACTTTTATAAACAGTCCAAACAAACAAAATTTAAAATAATTATATTTTAGATTAAATTTTGACTGTAATTTCTGTTGTTTAGTTTAGCTCAGCCAAAGAAAATAGTACCAAATGAAACCAATGTGGAATTCTGCCTGACATTTAAACCTCAAAACATAGTTTGTTACAATACAGTAAAACCTCCACATATGAAGTGCTCACTTTGACTGAGCTGGGCAAGATCCTATCACCTACCCTAGGTGTTTGACCAGAAAACTGCAACTGCAACTGCAAAATAATAATAATAATAATAATAATAATAATAATAATAATAATAATAATAATAATAATAATAAAAGAAAGAAAGAAAACATTTCTTATGTGTGTATCTGTGTAAATAAGATCTCCCCCTTAAAAGCATTGTGAATTTACTTTTAAATTGTAACATATTATTTAAATATATTACAGGAAATAAATAGAAGTCGCTAATTTAGTTGTTATAGCACAAAATGTGAAATATTAAATTTTACAGAATGTAGCCTATACTTTTAAATATTTATATTTTAAATTGTCATTACTTTTAAATATTAAATCAACTACTCTATTTAAATTTTGATTTTCACAATTTAGTTCAATAATTGAATACCCACTGATAGACAAAGTAGAATCCAAGATATTCATCTGAAAGGTAAAATTATTCTGTGACAAGCTACTGTATTGTATCACTATAATGCAATAATGTTATTAGGACAATGCAGATTCGACAGAAAGGAAAACAGAAGGGGAGCATCAGTCCTAGGACACACGGACCCATGAGCAACAAGAACCGTGATCCCGCACGAGCACAACATATTATTTCTCGTTCTCATCCAGTGCGAAAACACGGACTTTTATTTTGACATGTCGTTGAGCAACAGTAATCCTTATCCGCCACACACACGCCTGTGTTGTTATACGAGCGCATCTAAGCATCCGGGAATTTTTCTCAGCACTTGTAAGTTGATTAGAGTAATATGAACCCGTTTTGCAGAAACGCATAGTTTTATATTGATTTTGTGTTTGAATGAGCATATTGCAGTGAGATGGAGGCGTTGCTGAAGAGAGAGCTGGGCACATCTCTTCTGAAGAGCACTGGTCACTCAGGAGGAGGATGCATCAGTGAAGGCCAGAGCTTTGACACTGACACTGGGAGAGTGTTCGTCAAGATCAACCACAAGAATGAGGTGATCACACATGTACACTTCAACTGAATGCATTGCACACTTGCAGTGCTATTTGGAATAATAATATAATGTGCTGTATTAAAGAACATACACTCTACAAAAGTCTGGAATGATTAAAGTTTTTGAAAATCTCTTATGCTCACCAAAGCTCTATTTATTTGATCAAAAATACAGCAAAACAGTAATATTGTGAAATATTATTACAATTATAAAATACCGCTTTCTATTTGAGTATATTTAAAAATGTCACTTATTCCTGTGGATATAAAGTTGAATTTTCAGCATCATTATTCCATATCTTATTCTGTCACATGATCCTTCAGAAATCATTCTAATATGCTGATATGTTGCTCAAGAAACATTACTTATTATCAATGTTGAAACCAGTTAATATTTGTGTGGAAA
Organism: Cyprinus carpio; assembly: GCF_018340385.1. Taxonomy (NCBI): domain Eukaryota; kingdom Metazoa; phylum Chordata; class Actinopteri; order Cypriniformes; family Cyprinidae; genus Cyprinus; species Cyprinus carpio. The sequence goes on along the minus strand of NC_056574.1, from coordinate 14,858,023 downwards.
AATGTGTTAATTTTTTTTTTTCAGGACTCTTTTATCAATAGAAACAACAGCATTTAAAAAAAAAAAAAAATAATTTCTGTTAGATATTTTTGTAGCATTATAAATGTCTTTAAAGTCACTTTTGATTAATTTAATGCTTTCTTGATAAATAAAAGTATTAATTTATTTAAAAAAAATACACCAAATGTAGAAAAATCTGTCTGTCTTAGGATGGCTAGATTTGACATTTCCTAGTTCAGTGGTAAACATTCCATTGAAATCTCACATATTATTTATTTGTTTTACATCCGTTTAACAGTTTTATATTGTTATTTTATCAGTCTGTCTGTTTCTGTTTGAAACTACAATACGTTATGCAATGTCATTTTATATACATTATTTAAAAAGTACATTGATTAAAGATTTGTTGATCATTGTGCCATGTAATTATATATGCTTGCATTACAGAGTATCAATAGATTATGTAAAGTGTCAGTCTGTAACTATTTGAAAGTACAAATCATTGACTATTTTTTCTGATCTCTCTCTTTCTCTTTAGGCTAGAAGGATGTTTGATGGAGAGATGGGAAGCTTGGAAGCGATCCTGGCTACAAACACAGTGAAAGTGCCCAAGCCTGTGAAGGTCGTGGACCTCGAGAAAAGTGGCGCTCTTCTCATAATGGAACATGTGGAGATGAGGAGCTTGAATAAGTATGACTCAAAATCATGTGAACCCACTGTAATAGGAGTGAGAATTGGGTCAATATTACGTTAGCATTTTGGGCATTTGCTCTTTTTAATGTGTTTAATGTTTATGTAGATACTCATCAAAGCTGGGGGAACAACTAGCTGACCTGCATCTTTACAACCAGAGACAGATAGAGAAACAAAACAAGGAACAGCAGACTGTTGGTAATGCTTTTTTTTTTTTTTTTTAATATCACATTGTTGTAGAATTTAGATTACATTATTATTTATTTGAGTTTCTGTACTTACAAAGGAAAAGGATCAGGAACATCAGAAATGCAAATAGTCAACAAGTTTGGCTTTCACGTGGCTACCTGCTGTGGTTATATCCCTCAGGTCAGCATCACCAGGGTGTTTAATCATAAACACAAATGGGGTGAATTTGCAGTTAGAGGTTTTATCTCTCCTTTGGTTTTCAGGTAAATGATTGGCAGGATGATTGGGTGTCCTTTTTCGCCCAGCAAAGGCTGCAGTACCAGCTCGGCTTGGTGGAACAGTCATATGGAGACAGAGAGGCCAGGGAATTGTGGGCCAAACTCCAAGTACAGTAAACCAAACTGCTCAGATTTTTACTTAAGCATAATAACAGCCAAAAAATACAAAAAGATATCGTCTCTAGTTTTCAGATGGAATAAACATGAGTAAAGCCATAAATTCTTTTAAACATCACTCATCCCTTTTATTTTATGACAAGCTAATGATTCAGTCTTTAAGCCTGCATACAGTGCTGCATATGTATTTCAGAAAAATGGTTCTCTTTGTTTAGCTGAAGATCCATCAGCTGTTTACAGACATAGAGGTGGTTCCAGCTCTGCTGCATGGAGATCTCTGGGGAGGAAATGTGGCCGAATGCTCTGACGGTCCAATCATCTTTGACCCAGCATCGTTTTATGGCCATTCAGAGTTCGAGCTGGCTATTTCTGGCATGTTTGGTGGTTTTGGGAGCTCGTTTTACAATGCGTACCATGACAAGATCCCCAAGGCCGCCGGCTTTGCAAAGAGGCTACAACTGTACCAGCTGTTCCACTATCTGAACCACTGGAATCATTTTGGTGGTGGCTACAGAGGTTCTTCTCTACGGATCATGAAGGATCTAACAAAGTAGATGCATCCTGATTCTTTAAGTCGTCATTAATTAAGGTGGATGCATCGTCAAGATGAAAAAGTCTTAAGATAATTTAAACAGAGGAAAAAAAAAGATATGTACATTTATGCTTCCAAACAATGGCCAAAAAGTGGTTTAAAATACATAATTCCTTTTTTATTATTTTTGCGAATTGCACTTTAACTTGACTACATGATTATGCTCTTGAAGAAAGTCTCATGTACAAGACTCCTTGATTTAAAATGTGTGCACTAAGTAGCATCATACGATAAGTATGCATTTCACTAAGGTATTACTAACTGTTAATCTACTGATGATTTAAAACTATAGTAAGCTTGTTGTACTGTAAACTTACAGCTTGCAGGAGTCTCATCAGATACATACAGGATGTTTGAACATTCAAATAAAACCTTTAAAACAACTTTTTGTTGCTGTGTTTTTGATTGTAATGAAAACCTCCAGTAGTTACCTCCGTGTGTTTTCTTTGGCAGGAAGCTACAAGTAAACTTTTACGACTGAAAAAATCCTGGTAGAATGAAAGTTGGCGGTTCCATAGCCTGACCATATCATAATGTTTGTCACCAAATTTTGTCTGAAGAAATGGCTAATAGCTTTAAATGATATTGAAGAAATAAGAATATACAAAAGATACAAAAGAAATAACAATAACCAGTAATACAATCATCATCATTATTTTATAAATTAATGTAAAATCCGGGATACTAAGTTCTGGTTCTGAAAATGGGTGGATGGATGTAAAATAAATATATTTGTCAGTGAGAGTTTATTGTTGACTGTGGTGGCTGGCTATCAAGCTAAGCTAAGTTTAAATACTGACAGGCCCGTTCAGTTATTGTTCTTTTTAATATATTTACTACGACATTGTAGTAAAAACAAAATTTTATGACAGGGAATATAAGCTTTTAACATTTCCTTCACGTTGTAGAGACTCCAAACTTGAAGTAAAAAACGCGTTTTTCGTTTCTTTTGATCCTCTCTACTTGCCGTTGCCGCGCGCGACGGCACAGCACAGCAGCAGGGCGAGCATCATAATAACACGCCGGATGCAACACGCTTCTTTCTCTACGCACTTTTCAGATTATGCCATTTTAAGACGACTTGTCCATCTTTTGACGAAGACAGCGAGTTGCTTTTAATGTGAGTTTTGCAGTGTATTCGAGAAACCGAGAAGTGGCTGGAGCTGGAGTTTGAATAGAAATCAGTTTGTCATTGTGAGCGGAGGTGACATCAGCTTGAATCTGTCTAACGTTAGTCTGAGACGCTCGAAACAAACCTTAACCCCGAACACAACCACGAAGATCCCTGACATTACAGTGATGGAGGCTGTGTGTGACGGAGAGGAGCCAGAGGTGGTCACTCAGGCGTGTCTGCTGTCCGAGTTCAGTGAGAAAGGAGAGGCTCGAGCTCTCATCAACAGTCTGCCGGACATTCATCACGACCCGGTCAGCAGAGAGGCCACCATCGAGAAATTTGTGGGTAAGACAGTTTGTCATGTATATGATTCTGGCTGGCTGGCGGTCCACAAGGCTGTTTTTTATTGAAATGCAGAAGAGTATGTTGTTGTGTGTTTGTATGATTTTTTTGTGCACAATATATAAAAAATAAGATGACATGCTTAAAATGTTAAGCTGTGCATTGGGTAACTTTTGCAGTTATCATGGATCGCTACCAAGAACAGCCACATCTTCTGGACCCCCACTTAGGTGAGTTAAAGCGATGAATGTGATGGACATGATGGATGTGAACACTGTCAGTAACGCTGTATTTGCTGTTGTTGCAGAGTGGATGCTGAACATTCTCTTGGAGATGATCCGTAATGAGAAGTCGCCACCTCTGATGGTCCACCTCTGTTTCAAATTTCTCTACATCATCTCAAAGGCAAGATGGTGTACAGCTCTCTAAGTTCGACTGAGAATCCCTCTGAAATCACAGAAAGAGTGATTTGTGGGTTTGTGTCTGATTTGGGGATTCCTGGTGCTCCCGCAGGTCAGAGGCTACAAGATCTTCATGCAGCTGTTCCCCCATGAGGTGTCAGATGTTCTGCCGGTTCTGGACCTTTTATGCAGACAGGACCCAAAAGACACTGAGGTGAGTTAGTCCCTCGGTTACTCATCATAAGTTATGCAATCATGCTGTACAGTTAATCTGAGTCGTGCATTAATTTGAGTGCTGACAGCTATTATGGGCGTGGCTTGATGGAGCGCAGGAGGTGCAGATAACTTGATCTTGACCCTCAAGAAACTTTAATTAATGCGGTCGCATAACAAATCTGCTTCGAAGATAAAATTACATTGATTGCTAATTACAACATTGAACTAAAAATATTAAGCCTGTGCACGTACTAGAAATCGTGAATATAAATAATTGGGAATCATGTTAAAAAATAAATAAATAAAATAAAAGCAGTGCACATTTCGTTTATCTATTATAATATTTATGTAGTTTTGTTCGCTTGGCTGTTTCCTTATTAAGCTCCAGAAATTTGTCTAATTTCGTCAGGGGTCTGTTTTTAATTATATGATGTCATTATGTTGCTGTCTTGCCGCAAGCCAATCGCTGCATTGCTGATCGTGGTTTCGAGTATCGATACATCTGCCCTTTAGGAGGAACACGAGAACGTGCGATAATCTTAATCCAGATATTTTAATCAAATCCGCAAATTCATTTGAAGAACCAAATTAGCCAGAGATCAGTTATCTCGATTAGAAGATCTGGAATCTTCCATATCCTCTCAGATGCATTAAGCGAGGTGTGAAGAATGGGCCCCTGTAACAGAAGTTTGTGAGATCACAATGAACTAAGACGAGTGACAGCTTTTTAGTGAAAACACTGTTTAAATGTGTCATTTTATTATCAAAAGGTGAGTTTTAAGTGATAACAATATTGACTGCAGGGGGACTTTAAGTCCTTCCAAGAAATCCTCAGTGAATAGCTTCAGGTAGTAAGTAGTTGCAGCAGGTCATCATTTATCAGATCTGGAAAAATATCATCCATGTGTGTCATTTGTAATTTAACTTTCCAGTAGCACAAAATCATCTAGTTAGTGTCTGTATGTTTCTGTATTAGACCTGGGAAACACGCTACATACTTCTCCTCTGGCTCTCCATGACATGTCTCATTCCCTTCGACTTGTCCCGTCTGGACGGCCACCTGTCCACTGACCCCGGGCTGAACAGAGAGTCCATCATGGATCGGATTCTGGCTGTTGCCAAGGTAACACCCACAATCACAGACCACTCATAGACTTGTCAACATTTGTATTGTATGTCAATGAGTCAAATTAGTAAGCATTATTATTTTTAATTAATTTAGTGTCAGTTTTGCAAATCATATTTTTTAAACATATACTTATCATTACCTATGTGTCATTAATTATTTTTGCTGCAGTCCTTTCTCAGAGTGAGTGATAAATCTCGAGATGCTGCATCAGTGCTGGTTTCTAAGTAAGTTACATGTTATGTGTTTCTTCCCCTATATGTGTGTTTATTATCTGGGTAGCACTGGGCAAAATGTCAAATAATAAAATGTTTTGGCTGGCAAAATTAATATAAAATTAAGCAACAGTGTAAACCTAAAAAATATTTGTTGGCCTTTCATTTTCTAAAGAGTGTCTCATTAGACAGTATTCACCATGTTTCTGTGTCTTACCAGTATGAGAGGGTTAAGACTGAAATTATTTAAAAATGTCTCTTATTAAACTTAAGTAGTACAATACAGCCTTTGAGCGTTCATGAATCATTTCAAACTGGTAATATCTTCCAAACACTGATTAAGCGACTCATTTGCGTCATCATTCACAAGTCTTCATATAATAAAATGTTTTAGTAAAATGTATAAGCAGATAAATTTTGTTGTTTAGTCATTTAGTCTACTAATGTACAGTGTATTGGTGCATATAAATAAAAGTGATTAAATATTGTTCTTCCTTGGAACCATTTGAGTTTTACAGTTACATTTGTATTTATTTTTTTTATTTATAATGTTGAATCTACTTGTTTAAATGGCTGTTTAAAAAGGATTTCGCCCAGCATTGTTTTCGGATGTTATAAATATGCTTTCAACTCTTATAACATCCAAAAGTGTTGTTTATTGCAAAATATTGTCAGCTTCACTCCCTGGTCAGTAGAGGGCACTGTTTAAACAGGTTTAGATTATTTCTTTGCTTGAAGGATTTGTATTATCTGCACAGGTTTGTGACTCGTCCAGATGTGAAACTGAAGCGTCTGGGTGATTTTCTGGACTGGTGTCTGACCACCATCTCTCAGACCAGTGAGATTACCATGGAGGGAACTGTGACCCTTGATGGAGCTTTGCAATCCCTGGTGAGCCTCCAGTCACATGTAGGACTGTTTTTGTTCTCCACTTCCTCATTTTCTTTTCAGGACAATTAAAATATTGAACATTCAAATGCTTGGCATTAATAAATATATATATATAAACAGAATGTCATTTGCAGCAGATGTTAATATAGTTATCTTTCTAGTCATTGTTCTAGGTGTGAATGGGCCTCCTTTAGGCCTATGATTCCTGCACTTGTTTAGTAGCTGCACATATTTGCTGGCGATACCTGCCAAAGCCTGGAGAGGCTGCGGTTATTTCCCTCCTACCTGTATTTTTACACTGCTGTGTTAAAATGCTGATAATCGCTCGTTGCAGTGACTGATCTTTATCAGAATTAGTTTCTTTGCACTGAAACATCATGCATGGTTTAAAGTCCAGAGAGCTGTGAAAACGATCCTGCTGTTGTAATTCTTTTGTAAAGCATGTCTCTATCACCCGAGGCGCTCAAAACTGGCTCTGTGTGTTGAGAATGCCTGCGGTGCTAAAACTGCCATCAGTGTTTTGCATGTATGCTTTAAGTGTCACAAGGCTGTGAGCAGGAACAAACTTGATAATTACATGAAACTGCTGCTGGCACTAAGATTAATGGGATTCAGACATGTTGAAAATGGGTTTAATAATTTTGGCTTAATATCAACTTGATGATATGTAGATAAAGTATCGCTCAGAAGATTTCAAGTGGTTAGTTAGGGAAGTTCATTATTCCCCAGCCAGGGGTATGTGTACCGCAGGGTTACATAGAGTTTGATAAAATGTTTAAAATAATTTAAATTAATCTCATAAATATTTAGATTTTTTTTTATATTTTATTTCCCACCAGGCCCAGCTCTTCAAGCATGGGAAACGTGATGATTTCCTGCAGTATGGTGTGTATATTTTCTTTAGGTTTACTTTGGTCTCTATAAAACCAGAACATAGATGAATGCTTACTAATCTTTACCTGACCATTTGAGCCCCAACAGTGCTTCAGTGCCTAAATCAGAAGAGAATAGCAGAGAGTAACCAGGCCACATTGCGTAAGCTGGGTGTAAAAGTTGTCCAGAGACTTGGCTTGACCTTTCTAAAACCACGTTTGGCCAAATGGAGGTAATTGAGAAGTGACGTATTGACAAAATATGATTAAGGGAAACAAAGGATGCTAGTTTGTAAGGATTTTGTATGACTACATCTAGATACCAGAGAGGAAGTCGATCGCTCGCAGTGAACCTGGCCCAGTCTTCTGTCACTGGGAGTGTAGAGGCTACAAAAACTGATCTAGAGTCTGTCAGTCAGGAGGAAGACTATGACATACCTGAGGATGTAGAAAATATCATTGGTAAGTATTCATGCACATTATCATATCTGTTTTGTTTGCTAAATTATTAAATTACCTCATGTACTGCTAATTTGCTTATTCATTGTTGCAGAACAACTGTTGGTGGGACTGAAAGACAAAGAGACAATAGTGAGATGGTCTTCTGCCAAGGGGTGAGAACAGTTATTTGGTCTAGGTGGGATAGTGCTATATTTTAATGCCATGTTTCTCTGTAATAATCCCTAGAGTTCTAAAACTTTTCAATAAAGTAAAAGCAAAAATGATTCTTTGCTTAACTGGTTTTTCTCTTTTTAACCACCTACAGGATTGGAAGGGTAACTGGTAGACTACCTAAACAGCTTGCAGATGAGGTGGTTGAGTCTGTTTTAGAGTGTTTCAGGTGTGGCATGATATAAAAGGAGGCAGAGATGTTATGATGTGGTTTCCAAATACTTAGTGAGGTATTTTTCAATGACATTTATGTCTTCACATTTTATAGTTTTCAGGAAACAGATAATGCCTGGCATGGAGGCTGCCTGGCTTTTGCAGAGCTTGGCCGAAGAGGACTGCTGCTTCCTTCCCGTCTCTCAGATGGTTGGCTTGTATTTTATTAATTTATTAATTTTATTTATTTTGTATTCAGTTTGAAAGCTATTGGATTTTCTTTTCCGCTGACATAAATTGTAATATCATAGCTATAATCATTGTACCTCCCCTACACCATACTCATGTTTCAAAAACATTTATAAGCAGACATAATTCACTTTATGCAAACACTTAATTCAAATACTTCAAGTTTAACAAGATCCTTTATTTTTAAAAAAATGCCACCACCCAGCTCCCTTTAATGATCTGTTACATGTTTTCTCAAAGCACACAAGATTCTCAGTGTACAATCTGGGCTGCTCTTTTTCTTCCAATCAGTGCTTCATGTTATACACTTAGAATATTTGGGAATTATCCACATGTACATTTAAGCTTTTAGCAAATGTTTTGTCCAAAACTGCTTACATTAATGTTGCCAGTTCATGTGTACCCTTGGAATTGATCCCATGACCTTTGAACTCTAATGATAAGCAATTTTACAGACATAAATAGAACAATAATTGAAGACTTTAATGTAGACGTCTTCCTGTGAAGTCTCTTGAGTATTGATCTTTTTCGCTGGAGCTCCTTCTGTCTGATTTGCAGCAGTCCACACTTTGGGATCTCTGAATCAGCAGTTTTGTGACCTCTTTCTTTGAGTTCGAGCAGGTTCTTTGACCTTTGCTCTTTTGGCAGTGTGCCTCAGAGGTCTATTGTTTACCCGTTTTTGTCCCAGTGCCCGTGTGCTCTGTTTTGGTGTGTCTGGAGTGTCTTTGACTGGGCTCTTGTCTGGGGGAGGAAGACTATGGCTGTTCTGGCCCTCCGTTGTTTCTTGTTGGCCAATAGAGGAGTCATTGAAAATGTCCTTTGAGCTAGCTAGCTGGCACAGAGCGAAGGCAGCAGAGTGCCTCTGGTCACATGGGTCTATTTCTTGTTCTTTGGGTGGAACAATTGTGCATACCTCAGCATTTATAATGGTTTGTCTTTCTGGAGTTTCAGAGCCTGTGGTGTTGAGCAAGGCTAGGTTGTTGGACTGAACCCTGAGGCAGAGGTTGAGCGGTGCCTCTTCACTACTTTCTGAATCATAATTGAGCTCGCATTCAGGGTAGTGGTGTGTCATGTTGCTGGATACGGCCTGGTCCCTCTTTGAAAGGTTAAGAGGAGCTGGCTCTTCCTCGGTTTCTTCATCTTCCTTTTCTGATGAAATCTCACTGCTTCTTGCAGAAACTGTGGTTTGTGGTTCATTCTTAAAAGATAAGTAAAGATATGTAAAGAATGGAGTAATTATTAACATGCATGTGGGCAACCTAACAAGACATTTTTTTGTTTGATTTTGATGTAAAGCGTCATAACATAGTTACATAGAGATTACCTACCTCTCTTTATTTTGTAACATGCTCTCTTGAGATTGTCCACATGATTTCTTGGGTAAGTTTTCAGTTGATGTAGTTGCCGCTGGTTCAACATGCTGTGATTGACTAACTGGGAATGATTCCCCATGAGAAGCGTGCCTGAGTGTAACAGGGATCCGCTGGGTGACATCTGCGGTACTAGGCCTGTCTGGAGACCCAGAGGCGGCACACCCTGCTAAAGGACTCTGGCGAGTACCTTTGTCTACTGTTTTGTGCTCCTGGAAAGCTCTGTCCTCAGGAAGTCTGCTGTAAGAATCAGGATGAGGTAGGGGTACTAGATGCCCTCCATACTCTCGAGGATAAAATCTGTTGCTGTACACATCCAGAGGATGATACCTGGTTCTCTGTAAGGACATGGAAAATTCAGGGTGTTGGTAGAGGCTGTAGGGTAGAGGTGGACCAGGGATAATAGGATGGGCATATCTATAGTGATAAGGATGGAGAAGGGAAGTACTAGGTGGGACCAAAGGTGATGGAACAAGAGGTCTTTGGGTCTCTCGAGGTACAAGTTGGTAGGCTGGGGTGTTTGCTTGATTTTGTGAGTAGGGTGTGTAGAGAGAATGCAAGGGCCTCTCAGATATCATGTATGATGGATAGTCCGGTATTAGAGGAAGAAGCGGTGCTGTGGAAGCAGGTGGGGCCCAGGGTGCCATTTGGTGGTAAAACTGAGGAATGGCTGAAGAAGATGATGGATCATCTTTGTGTGGAGACCGAGATAGAGCTTCGCTTTCACATGTTCGTGCAACCGGTGAGAAAGCTGAAGTTATTTTGTTTTGTTCAATGTCTATGTCTCCATTTTTGTCCCTGGTCTTACAGATTGGCTCAGGGACATCTTTAGTGACCTCCTTGATGGGACTTCCAGGCTTTTCTCTTGTTCCTTTACCCATCTCCTCTTGTTCAACCTTGTTGTTGACACTTTCTGTAGGTTTGCTGGCTTCAGCTTCCAGGGGTGGCTCTTTACTCTTGTGGTTGAAGGGGAAATTATGCTGGGAAGTTCTCTGCGTTTTCCCTGTCTGTTCCATGCGCTGGGACACCAGAGAGATGGAGTTCTTGCACAGGTTATACTTCATGTGGTTGAAGAGATGAGACTTGATGTTGCAGGTGAAGGGACATTGGAAACACTGATATTTGAACGGTTTGCCAGGAGGGCGGGGAATGTAATGGGGTTTCTTCGGTTTTCTTCCCTGGAGAGTGTCCATACTGGTGCAGTTGTCCAACTCCAATACTGCGTGATTTGTCAGCCTTAAAGAAAAAAGAAAAAAATTAACTGTTTTGCCACACCTTGAAGCAGAGCGTCTTCTGTTTGATGGGTCAGAAAGGTAGTGACTCAATAAAACAAAAGTTTGCATGTTCACTTTCCCTTGAGTTTTCAACTAGGCTGTAGCTGTTCTGTATTGTTTGATGGCCTGCGTGTTAGCATGACATGCTCTAGCTTCTTTGCTAAAGCCAGGGTAGGCCTGTAGAAACATGCTCCCCTTTTTCAAAACCTGATGGCGTGGGAAACCACATACACCTGTTTCCCATGACCTTACCTGCAGGATACAAACTCTTAGACATTTTAAAAATGTATCTCACTTACACTGTAAATGTAGAGAAGCTACCAGAGCTATTAGAATGAAATTTCATCTGTTATAACATCTGCAACCAATTGAACTGCTTCAGTGCTTGAAGGAAACTACTTCTACAATTCTGCACAACAATCAGGATACATAATGGTCTGGTAAGTGTGCAAAGATTTTGGGGCCTGAAGGTTTGTATTGGGAAGAAGAAGATTGACGAAAGAGATTGCCAGGTAAGTTATGCAGAAAATGACTCCGCCTTAAGGAACCTGTTTGTCACAGGCTGTCGCAAGAAGTGGTGGCTCAGGTTTTGGCTCCCATGTTTCATACGAAGCCGCTCCCTCCTTAAGGCACAAATTAAATATTTTTTTGTAGTTAATTTTGCTGTTGTGTGTATCATTTCCTTGTTTCTTGGTTATTAGTCATTTTTCTTGGGGCACAACGATGTCTTGTGATTTCAGCATAATATAAGACTTTATATTTCTAAATGGAATTTTTTGGTTATTAAGATATTACATGTACAACAACATGGCAAATACATTAGAATATTTTCTACAGCTACAGGTGCATCTGTAGTCAGCAATTTAGAGCTACCCCTGAAACACCTGCTACAAAGTACATCAGCAATTCAGCCTTTACAAACACTAAAAGTACATGTGAACAGCAATAAGAACAGTTGCCACTGGAAGTCTTACTGACTATGCTGCAGCCTTACCTGTATTTAGACTCGTTGTTTGGGATGTTGGATGTATCGTCGATGGATGTATTTCCACAGTGGACCTCCTGAAACGTATGATGGTCCCACAGTAGAACAGATTGGACGACGTGGTTGTCCTTGAGAGCAGGTGTCTGTTCGTTTAGGAGTTCTGTCTAGTTTCTGATGAGTCTCTCACGTCCTCTCTGAGGTGTTGACTCTGTGGGGTGGAGTCTATGCCCAAGCAGTAGAGCCCTGAGGCAGCATCAATGTGCCTGATATTTGGCAAGCCCCAAGCCACTATACGTTGCTAGTTTGCCTCCTGTCTCACCTGCTAGCAAGAATTCACATGGACGAGAAGCTGTTTGTAGCTTATGCTTGCCTGAATGGTTGAATTAGCCCAGGAGTGGTAGAGTTAGGTGTGAAGCAGGTTTGAGGATGTTGTCACAGGGGTGTGGAGATATTGAGGACAACCAGTGAGATTTGCATGAATCCAAATGTGTGTGCTACTCCTGATGTGATGTGTCTTTCAGCATGGTTATGAAAATGCAGCTATTTTTCGCCAGATCTGGATCTAAGTTTAATTTAGCTAAATTTAATGGTAGATTTTAGTGTTGTTTTGAAAAATTGATTCACGTTTATTTGCATATACGGCATGAATCATGATCTCAATTTCAGCTCCACCTAATATTTTAGAAGACCTTGTAATGAGGTTCATCCAAAGGTCAGCTATCAGTACTCTCTACATTTTGTGTGTGTCTGTGTGTTTATGCACCACTCACATTTTATTACTGTATGAATGTGCAATAATCTAAATGATGATTTTATAAAATTTAATTTAAACGTGAAATCAGTAAGATTAACAGTGTGTATATATATATATATATATATATATATATATTTGTTGTGTCCCTGGAAGACGAGTAATAATGGTTGGTTTGATGTTTTATTCATACGGATGCTAAATCATGCCAAATGACTTGTCAGAGCATAAAATTGACAAAAAACCCTGTTAAACACTAGTGTTGTCAAAAGACCCGGTTCTTCGGTACCAAGTCGGTACTAAAAAAATGAAAATGTCACGGTACCAGGTTTCTTTAAGTACCGGTGGTACCGAGTACCCGGTCAACTCGGTTCTTGACACATACAGCGCTATGATTTCCGCGAAGCAGAAAACGCGGATGGAATCTCAAAATCCAGTCATGAAAATGAAATTTACATTTTAACATGGACAGACAGACGCGGAATTTGTCAAAGTTAGCATAAATTAATCAAATCGAATCTCCATATGGACCAGTTTCTGTAAATGTTAAGGCGCAAAAGTTATTTTGTTGTTGTTCTGCGCGTCTCTGTGTGAATGAATGAATGGCAGAGACGTGCGGGTTTGTTTACTACATAGACTGAAGCGCGTGACGCTTGCAGTAATTTCAGCATCTGCCGTCTCAATGAGGACATAAATACATAAACAACATCACCACAACTGTTCTGAGTAACTTCACAAGCATTTTACCGTTTCATTCGAGTAAAAACTAGTGTCAATTTAAATTTGTCGATTTCATTTTTCATTTCATTAGGTTGGCTTGAGAAAGCCCACCTACTGATCTGCTATTTAAGCTTCTTATTATTATTATTATTATTATTATTCTTATAAAATTTCTGAATGCTACTCCTCCTGAACCACCAAACTCAGTCCAGCTCTTCAGACTGCTTAGCTATATCTTTTTAGACTGATCGACTTATAGTTTTCATAAAAATGCAGATAAAAAATCATTAGACATTGCCTCTCTGCATTCCGTAAACTCCAACTCAAAAATTCAAATCTAAACACACTGAAGGACATCAAATACATACTAACCCACTCATCAGACCACAATGTTATCTGATCTATCTACTATCAATCATCTATCATTTTATCTATCTATTATCTTCGAGTCTAAATCTAATCTATCTATCATCTGTGTTTCATCTATTATCTAAATTTGTCTATCTATCTATCTATTATCTGATGTTTCTATCTATCTTATCTATCTATCTATTTCATCTATTTTGCAACATGCTAATAATGTTGAAACATGCAGTCACATGTTCATGCTGAGCTAGTCAGCGTGCTAATCATGCTAGAAACATGCCGACATGTCACCGGATCATGCTAGGAACATGTTAGCGACATGCCTGTAACTCATGCTAGCGACATGCTAGTCACTCTCATGCTAGCGAAAGCGCCTGCTAATCATGCTAGGAACAGAAAATAGAAACATTTGCTAGTCATTGATATCATGTAGATATATGCTAGCGAAATAGTAAGAAAAATAGCGACATGCTACACAAATCATGTTAGCGAAATGCCACCTGTTTGCTAGGAACATGCTAATTTTGTTAATCATGCAAATTCCGACTGCTAATCACCTTCATGCTAGGAACAAAAAGTCATAAAATTTGCTAAATGCTTCATGCTAGTCATTAAATCATGCTAGTGAAATTACATGCTAGTCACATGCTAATCATGCTAGAAACATGCTACCGACATCCTAGAAACTTGTTTACTGTTGTTAGCGACATGCTAGTCACTTGTTAAACATTAGAATCATGCTAGCAAAATGCTAATCACCTGTAGCTAGGAAACATGCTAATCATGCTTGCTAGTCAAGTCACTTGCTAATCATGCTAGTGACATGCTACTCACTTGGTATCATGCTAGGAAAATGTAGTAACATGCTATAATGCTAGAAACATGCTAGTGATTAGGCCATTTTTTTTAAACATTTCAAAACTTTTTCAAACTCTCTGGTCAGGCAACAACTGCTTAAAAAAGTAAAGTTTGTTTTTTTTTGTTTTTTGCAATAATGCTTATTTTTGCGTTTGTGAGCTCAGCGTTGCTTTACAGCCGTACCGGAGAATCCTGTATCTCTCCCGCTCTTAACGCCTCCTGCTGGATTTTTGCACTGTATATGTATATATAGGGAACCACAAATACTGAATGTTTTGGTTTTAAAAGCAAATTCCCTTATTTAACAAAAAATAAAATTTTTAAATTTCATTAATAAAAGAAATAAAAACTTGACCATAATATATTACTTGTAGTTTTCACAATTTCATAAGTATAAAATGGCATTGGTTTTGGCTGTTCTTTTGAATTGTTTTTTAATTAGCATAATTAGCATATTTTTGTGTTTTGCTTTGGTACCGAAATTGGTCGAGAATCACTGGTATCGGTACCGAATACTGAAGTTTTGGTACCGTGACAACACTAGTAAAGACCATTATAAAGTTTTCTATTTCAAATAAATGCTGTTCTTTTGAATTTTCTATTCATCGAAGAATCCTGAAATCCTGAAGTATCACAGTTTTCACAAAAACATTAAGCAGTACAGCTCTCAACATTGACAATAATAATAGGGAATTTTTCTTGAGCCTCAAATCAGCATATTAAAATGATTTCTGAATGGTCATGGGACACTGAAGTAATGATGCTGAAAAATCAGCTTTGGCAACACAGAAATTTATATTTTAAAATATATTAAAAAAATAAAACAGTTATTATAAATTGTTATAATATTGGACAATGTTACGGTTTTTTACCAGTATTTTTGATCAAGTGAATGCATATATAAATCTTTTGCAATATTTTACTTTACTTTATTACAAAAGTAATAATTTTTATATACTAATATTTTGTCTGTCTACAGTGGTGCCTCTGATTATAAGAGCTCTGACATATGATGAGAAAAGGGGCGCATGCAGTTTGGGTTCGAATGTACGTGATGCAGCCTGCTACGTGTGCTGGGCTTTCGCCCGTGCCTATGAGCCAAGTGAACTGAAGCCTTATGTCAACCAGATTGCCAGGTACGAACCCACCACCACCATCTCAGCCACTGTGCTTTACAGAGACATTATACATGTTATGTATGCCATTTATAACATTTGCCAATCAAGGCACCAACCTTTGGTAAATATCTTGTCCCATACCATTTGTGCTGCAGACTGTTCGCCTTTTAAAATGATTAAATATATTACTGTTGGCTCTTAATTCACATAGTTAACTTTACTATGTTATTCATTATTTTTAGTATCCCAGCTCAATTAGATTTCCTGTGTGGCCATTGCATGTCTATTGTCTTAATTATGAATATATGAAAATATATATATTTATTTATTTTTTCCAACCTTTGATGGAAACTGACTCATGTATGCCCACTATTTTATACAAGCGTTCGGTGTGAACTTTCTTAGATCTTTGTGAAGGTGTTTTTGGATGTTCTCCAGAATGAAAGCTCTTTCCACTAGAGCCAACTGTGGTGAGAGCCGATCTGATTTCAGTGGCGGGTGAAAATGACAGCTCAACTTGGGTGGCTCTGTTGACCTTACGGTTACACTTTCTCTCCAATGAAAATATATTTTTTGTAAGTGAGGTTAGGCTGTGGAATGATTAGTGAGGCTGGCAGCAAATCTGCAACCCACATACTGAGAGCTCTTTGTTTTTTAGTCAGCAAGCCGCACAGTGTGTAGTAAGAGGAATTGACCGTTTTCACCACACTACCTGGTAATTATTTTAAGAAAATTCCCCTTTGCTTTCACAGCAAATTATATTTAAAAGAAACTGCTGTTTGATGTAATTCCGTCTCAAGAATTGAGTCTTCTTTTTCACTCTGTGAACATCTATGGAGATTTCTTTAATGAGAATTGAACTTCCAGGAAGGAGGTTAAGGCTTGTATTATAAACGTCCAAAAAACACTCAACAGCCCCTTCTCATACCTGTTCGCCTGGCTATAGTTATTCACCGCCTTAAAACCAGTTTCTACACCTCTTACAGCTCAGAACCTCTCCCTGCTGTGGATATACAGTGTAGTCTGTTGGTCTATGCATCTGTTAGCACATTACAAATTAAAAGTAGAGAACAAGGAGGAGAAGATACTGCTTTGCCGAACCTGACGAAAGATGATAAACCTAAATTAATATTTCACCCCAAAATCTTTGTCATTTTTTTAAATCTGTAAACAGAAATAGAGAAATTTTAAGAATCTTCACGTAGCTCTTTTTCCACTTTAAGCTTCAAAAAATGACAAAATAATACAGTAAAAGCAAAATTCTCTAGTCCATATGATTTGTGCTTTTTATACCAAGTCTTATGATTGCTTTGTGTGACAGTGAAACCCAAAATATTAATTGACAGTCTTTATCTCTGCGAAGTATCTAAAATGAGCTACACACAAGTTCCAGTTCTGCTTTGACGCACGTGGCAGATATTTCACATTTTCTGTGCTGATTTTGGGAGAAAATCTGCAGAATTGATTTAAAGATAATAAAGTGTGCATAGATTTGATGTGGTTGATGATTATAGATGAATGAAAATGTGTTGGTCCCGTTCTTTAATCTTTCACTGTAGCATTAACTGTCACCAGCCATTGCGTTCTTCTTATCGCTAAGATGAAATGTTATGATTTTTGGATCAAGTCCAGATCTCTCTGATACAAGACAGCGAGCATTATTTAATGGTTCTTTTTTTCAGATAGCTAACGTATTTTCCCATGAGGAAGTTGCCTATTTGCTTTAGTTGTGGTGCTTGTTAGTATTATTACTACCCAGACTTATGGTTAGGGCTTTTGCTGTATTTAACTTTGCTGCGTAGCTGTGTTTTGTAATTCTTCTTCGAATTCTGCCGTGTTCTGTTTGTGTGGTGATTTAGTGGTGAATCAGCTCAGCGAAAGGGTTTCATCAGCAGAAAGCATATTCCCTCCCATGTTCAACAGTAAGCCTTTCAGTCACCATAAAAACATAATGATATTACGAGAATGACAGCTGAAAGATGCTCCGCTGGGCCCCCCCTCCTCCCTGTTTGGGACAAGTGTGGGCCTGTGTGTAACTGACTGTGCACTTTGCATTAGTCTTTCAGTTTGTTGGCCCTCCCCGTAACTTCCCTCCTCCCTATCTCCACGGTGCTGCCAGGTTTCGTCTGTTGTCGTGGGTTTCGGTCGCCATTTGGCACCCAGGCTGTAGGCCTGTCGAGTCCTGTTCTAATTTCATCAGCAGTCAAAGGTTGTTTCTATGAGCTCACTGACGCTTTCCGAAACTGTGTCATTGCATGAAACTTCACTATTGTTTTTTTTTTTTCTTGATTTTGGAGAATTTATATACATACATACATATGTATTGTAGTGTATATATATGTATGTATGTATATATATATATGTGTGTGTGTATATATATATATATATATATATATGCACACACACACTATGGTAATTAAGATTTTTTAAAGAAATTAATTTATAAATGCATTAAATTAATCAAATGACGGTAAAGATTTTTACATTTTTACAAAAATTTATATTTCAAGTAAATGCTGTTCTTTTGGACTTTCTATTCATCAAAGAATCCTGAAAAGGGGTTTCCATAAAAAAATGTTTAGCAGTGCAACTGTTTTCAACATGTTTCTTGAGCATCAAATCAGCATTTTAGAATGATTCATGAAGGATCATGTGACACTGAAGACTGGTGAAATGATGCTGAAAATTCAGCTTTAATTGCATTCCATTTATTACTAAATATATTAAAATAATCAAAAAAAAAGTTCTAATACTGATTCACACTATTACAGCTTTTAATGTATTTTTGATTGAATAAATGCAGCCTTGGTGAACATAAGAGGCTTCTTTCATAAATCTCACAGACTCTAAACCTTTTAAATGTAGTGTATATGCAAATATTTACAAAATACAAAACATAATAAATCAACTATGGTCCCCTCTGACTTTGTTTTTTGACACACCTTCCCCCAGGAACATTCCCTTGAAAAGGTTTTTTTTTTTATTGCAGTTACAGTGAATGGAGACTGAAGCTTCACATAGGATGCAAAATCACCTTAAAATTAGTTAGTATTACTCATACATTATCTTACATTTGTCCTAGGTGCATTCATGTGAAATGAAAAGTAGCAGTTTCTGGAATTGTGAGTGAACTCAATCTTTTCAGTGAATCGGTTGATGCAGTTTACAAAACAAGTCTGGATTCATTCACGAACTTGACTCATTCTCAACTCAATGATCCAGCTGCAGTGGATAACAGTCAGTGTAGTGATTGGTTTGTTCAATAGAAGAAAGTATGTCAACGGAAGAACTATCCCTTTAAGCTTTAAGTCATTTACAGTGCACAGGCAACGGGTTTCGCAATCTATAGAAGAATGCATGACATTATTATAAAACAATAACAGTGACACGTCTAGCTCTGTATGCATGTTCAGTCTCTGTCCATTTTATGCTGCTTGAGGCCACTATCAGTTGTTCATCGAAACCAGCACGGCCGTGTTAAGCCCGTAGGGTTTTGCGTGTGTATGTTTGTGTACTTCATTCTCCCAGGCTGTGAGTGACGGTGGGAATACCTCGCGGGCACGTTCACACAGCTCGATTGAGGAGGAGGGGAGAGATGGAATAAAGAGAAAAGAGTGCAACAGGCTTATGGGGGCACTGAAATGATAGATAAGCTTTGAAAAGAGAAGTACACACTTGTTTTTAATAATATGCCTCATCACTGGGGGTGAAAGATCTGAAGGTTTAGAGAAGTACATGTTTGAGTGAAAGCATTGAATGTGTGTCACCTCAGGCTGTCAAATGAATGAAATCTAGAAATTTCTCTGAAAAAAAAAAAATCATACTTGGCTGAAATGTAGTTTTAACTGTATGCCAGAATATCACTTATTCTCATTTGCATGTACCTTCACAGTGCACTGGTCATCGCAACTGTATTTGACAGGAACATCACCTGCAGGAAGGCCGCCTCTGTGAGTTTATCCTGAAAACTTTTTAAAAACTGTAAACATTTGTGAATTGGTTACAAACTGTCAGTACAAATGCTCCTTCTGTCTTTCATTAGTCAGAAAAGAAGGTAGTCCAACCCTAAACTGCCTGCATCGGTTGAGTCAGTGTTACACCAGTTTCACACCACAAGTGCACAGCAAATAAGAGTGCTCACATTGGAAGTGTGAGCTGCGTCCTGTTTCGGATGTGAGCACTCTAGGTGCCAGATAAAAATGTGATTCAAATGCACCGTTGATGCCAGCAAAATATGCATTTCTTTCAAGTTGTCTTAGCGTACTAAGCTGGGATAGGAGAGGACTAGAGGTTGTGCTACAGATATTACATTTTCTGTCATTTCAGTCGACTGGGTTGTACACTAAGTGCAAATAGCCCATCTTGTTAGCAGTAACTCTGCCCACGCTTCGCTTGCATTGATTGGATGGACTGACACATCACACATTTTATATTGTTACCACTCTATTACTGTAACAGAAGGGAATGATGTAAATTACTGATCGGCAGGTTCAAAATAGTGTAGGGTTCCCTATAAGACAGTTCATTTATGATTTTAATAATTTAATTAACCTTACATTTAATTAATTAATTTATCATTTAATGATTATATACACTAAATGTGTTTTTATTAGTGCAAATAGCAGCTAACTACTATTTATACTTGATGCAAAGAAAATAATGCTTCTTTGACTTAGTGCACATAGCCTCTACCTTCTTTTTATTTGCTTAATTATATTATTTGAATACATTTGGAAACTCATGTTTTTCTCCCCAATGCTTACTTGGGTCTAAGCACTTGAAAACATTGCTTTCTCCCTATTTTTCACTTCCAGTACACATTAACTTTCTTTACTGTGGAAGTGATTATAAAGTAAGGAAAATCATTAGCTTTTGGAAGTTATATCTTTCAAATTTGGTTGATGAAAATGTTTGTGCAATGCAACCTCTGGATAGGAGAGTAGTTTAACAGAAAAAAAATGACATTCTTCAGCTTTATTTTTAAATAATGTAGCCACATACATGAGAAATTACAGGAGAAGTAATGTTTGCTTCCTTTTCTCTGTTTCTAGGCTGCTTTCCAAGAGAATGTGGGCAGACAGGTAAGACAAAAGGGAATACGCTTGCATAAACACCATTCAGATCCATTAAAAACACCTACAGTGATCTGTAGTGCAACAGGCCATGTTCTGCTAATCCACATTAGTTAACCTATCTCCAAACACATCCTAACAGAAACACACTACCCAAAAGTCACCAACCCCCATGGCATAGACATTGTGACAGCGGCGGACTACTTCACGGTCGGTAATGTGAATAACTGCTACTTAACTATCAGGTAAGGAGTAAAAAGGTGACAGTGTGTGACTAAGAACTGATTTGGCACATTTAATTGAACCCCATTGTTCTTCATAGTACATGCTGCAAACATTACAGCAGCGGGCAGATCAGTCATACACCCCATTCCTCAGAACACTTCAGTTCAAAGCACAGTCACGCTATGTTTTGAATGCATCGATGAGTGAAGGAGCGGTTACGCTGTTATGTCGTTCTTGTCATTTTCTTATGTCCCACCCTCCAGAAAAATGTCCCCATTTGACTGTGGCATATCAGTGTATTAAAAGAGCAATGTGAAAAATGCTAGCCTTAGGTAGCAAAGAGCCATGCTCAAGGCTTACTGCGCAGCCTGCTGTTAAAAGGCAAGAAAATGTTGCTTTAGCTTGTTAAAGGATTGGTCCACCCAACAATGAAAATTTCTTGAAAAGTACTCCCCCTCAGGAGTTTGTTTCTTCATCAGAACAGATTTGGAGAAATTTAGCATTACATCACTTGCTCCCCAATGAATGCAGTGAATGGGTGCCGTCAGAATGAGAGTCCAAACAGTTGATAAAAACATCACAAAAAAACCATAAGTAATCCACACAACTCCAGGCAATCTATTAATGTCTTGTGAAGCAAAAAGCTGCGGATTTGTAAGAAACAGATTCACTTTTAAGGCATTTTTAAGTTTATTTTCATTCAAGCTGAGACCACCTCATTCAGGTCATTTTGAACTAACTAAGCATTGATGTAGATCTGAGTATGTCTGGCATGTTCATAATATGCCTAAACAAACAAAACTAAGGGAAAAAATGTGCCAGGTTAAGAAGCAAACTCTCTAAGCGAGCCTCCAATTGCCATTCACATACATACGTACACACATATGAACAACTCATAACAGTTGTCATTAACATATGTTTCCTTAAGTACAGTAGCAAAATCAGCCTCTTGAATTCTAACAGAGATGGTGGAAAATGGCTGTGTGAGACTAATTTATGACCCTTTTTTCCCCCAGTGTCTACATCGCTGGTTTTGAGGAATACACCAAATCCTTAATTGACCACTTGGTGGCTATGAAAGTCAGTCACTGGGATGGGTAAGTGTATGTGTGCCATTTCATGTGGATTCTTTGGTTTTATATTTTTAACTGAGGCTGTATTTGCTTTTTATCAGGGTGATCAGAGAGCTGGCCACGAAAGCCCTGCACAATCTAACTGCCCAGGCCCCTGAATACATGGCCAACACTGGTGAGAACAGCTCCATATGTCTGTTAATATATGCACATCAGCACATCTCAAAACTTTTGTAGCATCTTGTCTTTATTTATGATTTCAGTTTTACCTCAGCTGCTGCCCATGGCCACAGGGATGGATTTACACAGGCGTCACGGCGCTATCCTGGCCTGCGCCGAGATCACTCATGCTCTCTATGAGATTGCCACCCAGAAAAATAGGTTACACCCGCTTTTCTATTGAAGCTTCACCTAACCATAATTTTATTTTAGTTAATGCTAGAGCTGTCAAATGATTAATCACGATTAATCACATCCAAAATAAAAGTTTTGTTTACATAATATATGTATGTGTACAGGGTATATTTATTATGTATATATAAATACACACACATAAATTATATATTTAGAAAATATTTACATGTATATACATTTATATATTTATATTCTTATATTTTATATTATATATAAATATATTTAATATATAAACATAACATTCTCCTTAAATATATACATGCATGTGTGTGTATTTATATATACATAATAAATATACACAGTATACACACATATATTATGTAAACAAAACTTTTATTTTGGATGTGATTAATCGTGATTAATCATTTGACAGCCCTAGTTAATGCATTTGTTTGCTTGTAGCTGGGTGACTGACTTCCTGTCCTCCGACACCATTGAAGGCCTTAAAAACATTCATCAAAAGGTCTGCAGAATTAGTCTCATGTGTGTGTGTGTGTGTGTGTGTGTGTGTGTGTGTGTGTGTGTGTGTGTGTGTGTGTGTGTGTGTTTTGTGAAATATAAAATAAAAGCAGTTTATTGTAACTGATCCTTCCATATGTGCCTTCATTTCAGCTCTCTGACAGAAAGCAGTACAGGTAAGCACTTGCTTCATAACTTGGCAGTAATTGACATCAAAGCTTTTAAGAGGCACTTATTTGTCTATAGTTTGTAAGTGATGTTTTTTTTTTTTTTTTTTTTCCCGTAGGGGATTTGGTGGAGAGCTAATGAGACCAGCTGGTAAGAAAAAAAAACAATCATTTACAGTTATTCTATAGAATTGATTTGCTTCTTGTGTTGAAATGATAAACTACTATTTAAGGTGTGTGTGTGTGTTTGTTTGTGTGACATAAGGCAAACCTCATTACTGTTTTGTTTCAAAGAGATTTGAACAAACTTTAAAATGTAGTTTTCTGCTATAGACATGAATAAAACCCCAAATTGTGCGTCTTGGTGAGGAAGGTTACTTACTTCTATTATAATTTTGGCCTACCAGACCATAAAAAGGGAGCAGAAAATCACTTACAGTGAAGGACCTAGCCATATGTTGCAGCAACATGCTAAAACCACTCCAGGCTCAGTTTTTCGAAAATCCTCCTAAGAAGGCAGGTACCATGTTCGGACCAAATAATCTGTTTGTTTGAACATTTGATGGTCCTATGGCATCCACACTCAATCTAAATACATATAAATACATTTAGGCCACTTATCTCATTGATTGCCATCGGGATGTGAAGAAACTTTCAACCAGCATAACAAAAAAATGTTTTTGGACCAAATCATCTACCCTGCCTTTAAGTGTCAAATGGCACTGGCTTTGTCAGCCCATGGTCTCCTTCTAGTGGATAAAGAAATGTATAGAATGACAAGTGTCTATGTGTTTCCTTATTACATTAATTTGTGTTTGTCAGTTGCTTTTTTTACTTGTGTGCTCATTCACTAAGTTGAATAGCCAATCTGAGTTCTCTTTCTCACCGACAAGCTCTGCTACCTATTCAACATACAGAATCAGCCAAAAAACAGCTGATGGCATCTGACAAGAGTCAATGGTGCAGAACACACTGAAAAAACTAAAGCCAACCATCAATCATAAACCCCCTGACACTGCACTTTGTTTCTTTTTTCTTTTCTTTTTAAGAAGGCTTGCATGATTTTATGGTGGTTCTTGACAAAGATTATCTGATCGACTCAAACACCTCAGCGGCCATCTTTTTGCTCTGCCTGCAGATTATTGTAATAAACATACTAAGCATGCACACATTTTTTGCTGCTACTGGCTTGATGGGAGTTCAGTACTTAAATTCACATTGTTTAATGCGCCTCATGATTTAAATAGCTCTAAAAGTGTAATGGTCTGTTGTTCATTGGTTTTGGTTTGTGAAACCCACCCACTGCCAGTTTACCCAGTTGTATTTCGCCACCCCGGGTTGCCAGTTGGTGGAAAACACAGCGTATTTCATTTCATTCATCATCAAGTGCGCTCGTTCCTGTTTGTGTCGTCAATCTGGCAACCTACCTGTGCGTCAAGTCTGAGGAGGAGGGGCAGGGTGGAAAAAAGACATCTCCAATATTTTGAATTTGGACTACAATACCTAGTTCAATCACTCGGTGTCAATCCTACATACAGCACCTTTAAGAACATTTTTTAGGGATTAAAATTCTTAAGTTTTGTCTTTAGAACAATCTTAAGATAGTAAGGTTCTTCTTGGGGATACAAAACATTTTTAACTTTATTGTAAAGTAAAAAAAAAAAAACTAGAAGAAAATAGCAGTTAAGAAGAATTTTATTCTTAAGAATGTTTCAAGAATCTGCCACGGAACACCGTA
Organism: Cyprinus carpio; assembly: GCF_018340385.1. Classification (NCBI taxonomy): domain Eukaryota; kingdom Metazoa; phylum Chordata; class Actinopteri; order Cypriniformes; family Cyprinidae; genus Cyprinus; species Cyprinus carpio. The sequence goes on along the minus strand of NC_056574.1, from coordinate 14,833,313 downwards.
GCAACTGCATAGCAACACCTTGGGAAAAATTCATTTGGATTCAAAGTGGAAATTTTGCCATTTTAAAAACTAATGACGTATAAAGTTTAGAGACCTGGTTTGTCCCATGTCTTAAGAATCAGTAGATTAGTATTCATGACATAACAGGTGTCTCTGAATCATTCACAGTACAAAGCAACAAAACAGAGACCCAGTTATTGCCTTTTTACACCCTGATCTGGTTTTCTCTTGTCTTTTTTTTTTCAGTCTGTGGCCTCATTGAAAAGCTCTCTCTCTCCAAGATGCCTTTTAAAGATGATCCAGTTATCAGTGAGTCAACCAAACCTCTTTACATTTGCATGATTTAAGTGCGTTTAACCACAAATGTCTCACCAGAAAATTTTTTTAGAATGTTAATTGAAAAAATCTTGTATAATTTTAACTGCTGTATTTTTCTGTTAGCTTGGTTTTTATTTTTCTGTTTATGTAACTCTTATATTATTGCATCTCAGTTTATGCCATGAAGATAGCATTAGATGCTGACATGGCAATAAAAATAAATGACTACTACTACTAGTACCACAAATGTCTCATGGAGGAGTGATTGTTTGATGGATTTGTGATGCCTGCAGCTGGTTGGCAATGGCTAATAGACGACAGCTTGAAGAACCTTCACCTGTTCTCCAGCGGGGCCAGGCGGGGTATACAGGTACAGTCCACACCTCAGCACCTAGAACGTTTTTTTTTTTTAACAACTGTGCCATCTATGGTTGTTCTGAAAATATAATATGTGTTTTCTGAAGGATTCCGCACTCTCAGCACTGGCAGCATTGTGTCGGCAGTATTATCAGGTTGAACCAGGGGTAGCCAATGTGGAAATGCAAGGTACAGGACACTTATATACTTGAAACAAATGCTGAACAAGCACTTATGGGTGTGTTTTTGGGTGTACATGTACTTTTGGCCATTTATTGTTTGTTTACATCCATATGTTGCCATACAGATCAACTGGTTAGTCAATACCTGTCGGCCCTGATGAGTCCCGAGGTTCTGACGCGCTGTGGCTGTGCTCTCGCCCTGGGCTCACTGCCTCCGTTTATGATCCGTGGCAAACTCCAGAAGGTTAGACTTCATAATGTCTCATCGGCTCAAGTCTGTGTCTGAACTGTTAGGTTGAGTTTGCATCCCCATACTTGTTTCCTAGATCTTGCCTGGGCTCCAGGCTGCTTGTAAGGTTGTGCAAAAAGCGGAGAGTCAAACAGAAGCCAGGAGGGATGCAGCCACAGCCATGTCTCAGTGAGTAACACCTTCTTATGTCTCCTTTGCGCTTGAAGAACCAGTCTGCCAACGCCTGCTACTTCCTGCAGGACCTGAAATTCATGTCTCCATTCACTGCTTTGTCCAATCTTGCACTGCATGTCCATGTGTCCTGTGCTTTCTTGTGCTTCACAGGGTGTGTGTAGCTGTAGGAGTGTGTGCACAAGGCAGCCCAGACCGTGTCCTGTGTGAGGGCAACATAAGGCCTGTGTATGAAGCCTTGCTGGGCTGTATGAACGACTACAGTATGGACAGCAGAGGGGACGTCGGAGCCTGGTACGTTCACATGCCACCTTGGAGGTGCATACTTGTGTTGCAGAATATGCAAAAGTGTCAAGTCACCTCTATTTATATAGCGCTTTATACAATACAGATTGCTCCAAAGCAGCTTTGCTGTGTAAAACAGGAAAATAGTGTGTCAATAATGCAAGAGGACAATGGTAAACATCAGTGATGTCATCGTCCAGCTCAGTTCAGTTCACTTCTAACAGTGTCTGTGCAATCAAGTCGACAATATTGCCAGACATTAAGTGTCTCCAACTAAGCAAGACAAAGGCGACAGTGGCAAGGAATCCAAACTCTATTGGTGACAGAAATGAAGAAAAAAACCTTGGGAGAAACCAGGCTCAATCGGGGGCCAGTTCTCCTCTGGCCAGTGGTATTGTGGTACTCAAAACTCAAAATAAAGGCACTGCCTCTGTACTTGACACCTGTGAATATTAATATTGTAGATTTATTGTTGTTCTGTAAAATAATAATAACAAATAATTATTTTAATAATAATATAATATTGTTTTAACAATACAATTGTATTACCATAGTAATACATTTCTTTTTGTTTATTTTTTATTTCATTAAATATTTTAATGATAATAACAACTATTATTATTTGTGTTGTTATTATTATTATTTCTCTATTTTTGTTTCCTTTGTATAATGTAATAATAAAAAATTAATAATAGCTCATTATTATTATTACTTTATTATTTGTATTTATTTTTAATACAATAGTATTACTATAGTAATACAATTCTTTGTTTAATTTTTTATTATTTAATGAAATAAACATTTTGATGATAGTAATTATCATTATTGATTAAATACTATTTTACAATACAACAGTGTTACTGTTTTTTTTTTTACTTTTTATAATGTAATAATTTTTTTATAATAAATAATAATGTTATTATTATTAAAAGTAGTTATACTACTACTTTTATTTTACAGTACCATAGTATTACTATAGTAATGCATTTTTATTTGCTTTGTTTCATTTCATGACTTATTGTATATTGTATATTGTATTTTTATTATTATTATTATTATTACTGTATAAAACAACTCTTGGTTCTTGGGTGAGTTTTTCTCTGTGTCCTTATAATTTAAGTTAAATCAGTTTAAAGTAACCATTTAATGTGATTATTGATAAAATAATCCAATACAATTTAGGCAATAAATAAAAAAAGATAGTTGAATTAATGTTTTATTTAAGAATTTAATGTATATATTTATGTGACTAATTATTTGTAATTTAATAGTTATTAATAGCCCTAATATATTCATTTAAATCATTTACCTTTTTAAATTGGACTGATTTTAAATGTTACTCATTTTGCACAGAACTTTACTTTTAAATGTATTACTAAACATATTAATTGTTTGCCACTGCCCTGCGGCCTGTCACTCACTGCCCCACGAGTGACACATCCCGCACATTCCCCACAGGTGCCTCCAGGCACAACAAACCTTCAGCATGGTGCTGGAAATGTCAACAATCAACATTATGCCTCCATGTCTAACAAAACCTCATCAAATATTTGAAGCATCTTTTGTGTGCATGTGGTTTTTTGAAAGCAGTTTGACAGTCATGGTGTAGCTCTGACTCCTCACTTTCGTTCTGTTTCAGGGTGAGGGCGGCAGCAATGAGCAGCCTTATGGACGTGACCCTGCTGGTGGTGGCGTCAGCTCCAGAGCTTCTCTCCTCTGACCTGTGAGACACTGTCAATCTCGCTTAAAGTGAGAGTTTACCCAAAAATGAAAATAATGTCATCATTTACTCAAAATAAGTTGTTTTAAACCTGTACGAGTTTCTTTCTTCTGTTGAACACAAAAGAAGATATTTTGAAGAATGTGAGTAACTAAACAGTTTCTGCTCCCCATTGACTTTCATAGTATTTTTTTTTTTTTTCATACTATGGAAGTCAATGGCTACTGTAATCTGTCTGGTTACCCACATTCTTCAAAATATCTTGTTTGTGTTCAGCAGCTAAAATAACTTCATACAGGTTTGGAATAACTTGAGGGTGAGTAAATGACAAAATTTTCATTTTTGGTTGAACTATCCCTTTAACTTTAGTTGTAGTAAATGTAATGCACCATTTAAGACTGCTCTTATTTTCTCTAGTGTTCAACGTATGATGTGTTGCCTGGTCCAGCAGGCTGCAGAGAAGATCGACCGCTACCGAGCCCATGCTGGCACTGTATTCTTGCGTCTGCTTCACAGCACAGACCCCGCAGTACCTCACATCCCCCACCGGGAGGAGCTACTGAGCATCTTCCCTCCGTGAGTGCCACAGGGGTGTAATCATACTCAGGAGTGTGTTAATACTAGTGTTGGGGAAAGTTACTTTTAATAGTTATGCTTTACAATATTGCGTAACTCCCTAAAAAAGTAACTAATTACGTTACTTAGTTACTTTTATGGAAAGTAATGCGTTACGTTACTTTTGCGTTACTTTCGCGTTACTTTTTAAATATGACCAGGGCTTGATTTTTTTTAAATATAAGAAGTTCTATTTATAACGAATGTAAAAGCCCTTTCAGACCAAAAACTGTAAAGAATAAACCTCAGGCTGAAGGAAAAGTTAATTCACGTCTGTAGAGTAGAACGCAGGAGAAGAAGGTTCAACACTCTTCAGCAATAAAAAAAAAACAATGAAGCACAATTGTTAGTTTATCGAAAGTAATTTTTGCTTATTAGTATATAATTATAATTAGTATATTAATAATTTGCTTATTAATTTTGCCAATTAACTGGCTCATCAAAGGTCAGCAGCAAAATGGGATTAGATTATTAGATTATTGCAGGTTTGCGTCATATTCTGAGTTTGCATTTCATCGTTTTAATTAATTTTGATGAATACTAAATCTTTTTTTTTTTTTTTTTTTTTTTTTGCGAGTGGGATGAATTAATGCAGATTCACATTTAGTCTAGAACTACATCATGTTCACACATCGCACACAACACCTCTGTACTTCCGATTTCTCCCAATATAATGCAATAAAAAGTAATGTGTTACTTTACTATTCACTGTATTTAGGATTTTCTAATAATGGGTTCGGCTGTGTGTGTGTGTTTTTTTTTTTTCTACGCCGGAGAATCAGTTGCTTGTTATAATTCAATGTATAGAATAATAATTATTTTTAATAATTACAGCTATTTCAATTCTGTAATATATTTCCTATAAAATATAACAGTAAAGATTGTCCACCATTACCCTCCGGAGTGGAATGAAATGCACATCTTCATTCTGTTTAAAAGTTTTCACCTCCAGGCTCTTAATGCATTGTTTTTTTTTTCCTTCTGGAGCATCATGTCTCCATTTTGTTTGAATAGTTGCGTATGAGTCCCTCAGTTGTCCTCAGTGTGAAAAGATGGATCTCAAAATCATACAGTCATTGATGGAAAGGGTTCAAAATAGGGATAGACCGATATGCACTTTTCAGGGCCGATGCCGATACCGATTATTACAGATCAAGGAGACCGATAACCGATATTTTGAACCGATATGTGTCTAGTGTAAAAATGAAAATTAATGTCAAAATTAAGAATAAAAAGGCCTCTGACAAAGACTCTCTTTAAATTATTTTAAACAACATCTTTACTTCTGAGAACTGTTCATAATAACACACATTAATATTAATAATAACAACAAACATGAAAAGTGCTGGGAGCATCCATCAGCAGCATTCTGTAAACTAAGTAAAACTTAAAGCAAATTAAACAGCAACAAATAAACAAATAATGGAAAATAAATGTATCTATATATATATATATGTGTGTGTGTGTCTTTCATTGTGTGTGTGTGTGTGTGTTATATTTAGCATTTTATTTGCAACCCAGAATTGCATTAAAATCACACACAACCCATATTGTAATAGTGTTTTTATTTTTATTTTTTAGACTGTTTATCACGGCGATACAAACTAGGAAGTATACAGGACAGCGTCATCCAGAAACGTGCAATGTGAGATTATTGACAATTTACGTTATTAGCATAGGGATATTAGCAGGGTGCGATTTGTGAAATAAACAGAGGGGGGGATGCTTTTGAAAAAAATTTTATGAAATGTTTTTAATACGACGGAAATTGTATTTAGTGTGATCTCAGTTTAATAAAAACATTGTAAGCCTACGTTAGGCCTATTAATTGTAATGTTTTAATGTCCACGGTTATTCAAACAAAAAAATTACATCGAGAAAAGCGAGCAAAGAACACAACGGAGCTTTTTGAAACTCCGAATCAGTTAGACCATTGCATCGCAAAATGATTCACTGTTTCGATGCGCTTCAATCGGATCGCGTATCGCGAATCATTTGATTCAGATCTGGACGTCAGAGCGGGTTTGCATGATGTTTGCATGATGTATAAAAGTTATTCAGCAGAGGCAGGGATGCATAGACCAGAAGGGGAGAAATCCCCCCCCCCCCCCCCCCGCCAAATCGCACCCATATATTTGTCAAATGACAGAGCGCGGCCGCGGAGATAACTAAATCAGGAATAGGGAGCTCGCGTCGCGTCAGGGCGTCAGAGCTCGCGCTTGATGCCCTTTCAGCTCTTCAAAATTGCATAATGGTAATTCTGAATCTGTATGATAAATTATTTTGCAATCATGTTAGAATAAAGCAATATTTCTCAAATATGCGCAATTATTTTGAATAAGAGCCCTAACGGAACGGACGCTGTTCAGTGAAGCTATGTGAACAACACACAAAAAAAAAAACCGCAGCAGACGTGAGTGAATTCATTCGTGTTGATAATCTATTCACAATATAACGTTAAGTTGGCCGAATGGTGAGAGAAGTAGGTTTTAGTTTCACTATCTCAGCACTGATGTGATAATCCGTTAAAGCATATCACTGCAATGACGGACATTGACCGGGAATTCACAGTATAATAACTGAACGGGGCTTGTCATCATAAATCAATTATATTTAGGTGTTTTGCAACTTCAGTGTAGTGATTTATTGCAACTTAAGGAACGTTTACTGCATTCTTAACTTCGAGAGATAACTTATTGATGTGTGATGATGATCACTGAAGCAGCTCCTGTGCTTTCGGTGTGAGAGCAGAACATTTTCCAGCCGTGCCAGCCGTATTGATTGGCCAGGCTCGTGACTCCCAACAAATCAGACGGACGATGGGCGGGGCTTAGTCTAGGCCACAGAGCGGTGCGCTCTGACTGAGGTGGCTGGATCAGTGCCAGATCGCGCATTTCAAAATAAAATGGTTTTATCGGCAAATCGGTTTTGGAAAATGGCCGATGCCGATAACAATAAAAATGCTTAATCTCGGCGCCGATAATCGGCCACGCCGATAATCGGTCGACCCCTAGTTCAAATGTGCAAAAGATACTGGACATGCAAAGAATTTGTAGGATTTTTCTGAAAAACGGCAGGCAGTTTAACTGTTCAGGACAAACAAAGGGATTTATAAACAACCATCACAAAAAAAAAAACACTGTAAACCACACATATAACAACACAGCATAAAAAATAAACCTCATTTAAGTGCATGAACGGGGTCAATCAGAAAGAGCTTTATTGCCAAGTATGCTTGCGCATACAAGTAAACGTCTTTTATGTGAAATAAGTAATAAATAACAGTACTAAATAAAAAAAATAGCATGCATTTTATATGGTCCCTCTTATTCTGGTAAAATAATTAACATTTTGCGGATACTGCAACGCGTTTGTAAAATTCTGACCACAACTGTACCTACAACTCTCTGCAACTCTAGGTAGCATGCAACAGATCAGATGCGTCAGGCATTAACTTGGCTTACATTGTGTCATTCAATTTAGGAGGTGCACTTTTGCATTGAAGATTCTGAAAAGTACATATTTTTATTTTCACTGCTTACAGTTTTACAGTTTGAATAAAATACCCATCCCAAATGCTTCAAACATGTTTATCTCTGACCTCTAGTGTTTTTGTTTTGTTTTGTTTTACATGGACCATAGAGAGACAGGAAACTCCCTGAACTGGAACGCCGCGTCACAGGCCTTCCCTCACATCACGCAGCTGCTGCGGCTGCATCAGTACCAGTACCACACGCTCCTGGGCCTCACTGTGTCTGTGGGTGGCCTCACCGAATCTACAGTAGGTTGCATCACATCATCACAACCATTAAAGCACAGTTCACCCTCAGTCGCCACGTTTTTTTCCCTTGAGAGGCTTAAAGTGTATTTTGCTAAAAACAGAAATTTAACCTTTATAAAGTTCAAAACAGACAGTCTTTATATTTTTTTCAGTTGCACTTTAGAATACCACTTTAGTTCTATAAATTAATAATTTAATAAGTTAAAGTTCATTCAAATTACATTTTTAATCGACAGTCCTATTGTAAACAATAGCAAATAATACTACATCACATAATAAAATAATTAGTTTTTCATTCCGAAGAAAGAAAGAAAATGGAAGAAAATTCAGTTTTATTTACAGTAAGTTGGTGAGATTTTAAAAATATTTTTACAAAAATATTACAATTAAAAAAATAAGTGTTTTCACTTTGAATATATTTTAAAATGCAATTTATTTCTGTGTAGCATCATTACTCCAGTCTTCAGTCTTTCATAAATCATTCTGATATGCTGATTTGCTACTCAATAAAACATTCTTGCTGCTTAATATTTGTAAAATATTTTTGTGAAAACCGTGATCATGTTTTTATTTTTAATTTTTATAATTGTAAATTTTTTTTAATCATTTATTTGATATAGAAATCTTTTGTAACTTTAAAAATTTCTTTACTTTTTCTTTTGATCAATTAAATGCATCCTTTTTGTATAAATATATTCATTTCTTTAAAATAAATAAATACATAAATAATAATAATAATAATAAATGCTTCTAATTATTGGACGCCCTAGAATGTGTTTCACAGTTGAAAATCTTGATTAAAAACAAACATGCAGTTTAACCAGACCACAGCGATCAGATTAAGCTTATGAGGCAAACAGTGAGGTCACAGAAATGGATCAGTTAGAATAAATTGCGTGGTGAGAAAAGGCACAACAGTGACCTACAGAGGGAGCCGTCGACACTGTTCTCAAGAGAGTCTGCCTATGGTGACCGCGGTCAGGAGTGTAAATAGTTTCAGGGAAAATGAGACTATTAGACCATGTAGTTTCACTTTGAATTGCTTCATTTCAGATTTGCAAGAATTTCAACACACAAGTAAAGCATTATTTTGGGTTTTCAAAAATAAGCTGGTGTTGAAACGCTTTGGTGTTTTAAGAAAATTCCTGACATGTGTTTGAATAAACTGAAATTTTGCCACAAATGCAAATCTGTGCCCATCCTGGCCTCAAAGTGCACTGGGTGTAAACGGCTTAGAGGCAAAACCACAGCACCTCCAGCAGGCCAGGATTCATTCAAAACAAATTTAGCTGGAACCGAGCAGGCGGGATTGGCACCGTGTCCCTTCACATTTGCGCTCATGCTTTCGGTGGTGACTGAGGGCCCCTGGAGGGGTCTTTAGCTCGTCAGCTCATACTCTTGATCCTTTACTCTGTAATGCTGTTTTGTTTTTTTGTTTTTTTTGCATTTTCCACATACTTTGTTGTTGTTGTTGTTTTTTTCTGTTTTGTTTGCTGCTATTGTTTTTTCCTCATTTACGCATTACCATTCAAAATGGTCGGTAAGATATTAAATTTTTTTTTTTTTACATTTATTTATTTATAAATGTAAATGGGTGCCCACCAAGACTGCATTTACAATCATAAATACAGCAAAAGCTGTAATATTGTGAAATATTACTGTCATTTAAAATAGCTGTTTTCAATTTGAATACATTTAAAAATAGAATCTGTGACTTGATGCAAAGCTGAATTTTATGATGCTAAAAAGAATAAATTCTTTTCAGCATCAGTACTCCAGTCTTCAGTGTCACATGATCCTTCAGAAACCATTCTAATATGCTGCTCAAGAAACATTTCTCAGTATTATCAATGTTGAAAACAGTTGTGCCACTTAATATTTTTGCATAAATTATAAACAACAACAAACTGGTAGTGTATGCTTTTTTCACTGTTATTGTTAATATTTTTATTATTGCTCATTTTGGGATTGGAGATTTGATTTAAAAACAAGTAGTTATTAAATAAATATGAGGTAATTTGTCCTTTTTATAAAATGTCAGGGTTAGTCTTATTTGTATATATATAAAGTGTGGTAGATATAGATTTTCTTTCTCCATCTTTCCTCTGCTCAAGTGGCTGTTGGGACATCATCTTTGAGCATGTTTTTAAGTCCTTTTGTTATTTATAGCCACCAGTGTTTGTTGATGAAGAAAAAACAATGTAAATGCCTTTAACAGGAACTTTGAGGGCAGTAAATGTCAATTCATCTGCCAACTGGACCTATAAATGAATCCCCCACCCCCACCCCAGCAGATTTTAGAGCCACAGTAGAGGTTACGCTCTTACCTTCAGCCTCTCTGAGCCAGAACTGCTGGATAAATGAGCGGTTCTCACAGACTCAGTGCTGAATGATGGAGCTTCTCTCTGAACCCTCTGGACCACTCAGCAGATACCACACATAATCTGACCCCTCACACACATTAACACACTGCTGCATGGGAGAAGTTTACATTGAATGTGAGCTATTAAAAACACATTTAATAATGATTATTGTATCTCTTTATAATTCAAAATTATATTGATCAAAGCATATTCATGGTAAAACTTAATATATACATATAAATTCCATGTTTGAAACATCTGCAGCACCATATACAGTCGTGGCCAAAAGTTTTGAGAATTACATAAATATTAGTTTTCAAAAAGTTTGCTGCTAAACTGCTTTTAGATCTTTGTTTCAGTTGTTTCTGTGATGTACTGAAATATAATTACAAGCACTTCGTACGTTTCAAAGGCTTTTATTGACAATTACATGACATTTATGCAAAGAGTCAGTATTTGCAGTGTTGGCCCTTCTTTTTCAGGACCTCTGCAATTCGACTGGGCATGCTCTCAATCATCTTCTGGGCCAAATCCTGACTGATAGCAACCCATTCTTTCGTAATAACTTCTTGGAGTTTGTCAGAATTAGTGGGTTTTTTGTTTGTCCACCCGCCTCTTGAGGATTGACCACAAGTTCTCAATGGGATTAAGATCTGGGGAGTTTCCAGGCCATGGACCCAAAATTTCAACATTCCGGTCCCCGAGCCACTTAGTTATCACTTTTGCCTTTTGGCACGGTGCTCCATCGTGCTGGAAAATGCATTGTTCTTCACCAAACTGTTGTTGGATTGTTGGAAGAAGTTGCTGTTGGAGGGTGTTTTGGTACCATTCTTTATTCATGGCTGTGTTTTTGGGCAGAATTGTGAGTGAGCCCACTCCCTTGGATGAGAAGCAACCCCACACATGAATGGTGTCAGGATGCTTTACTGTTGGCATGACACAGGACTGATGGTAGCGCTCACCTTTTCTTCTCCGAACAAGCCTTTTTCCAGATGCCCCAAACAATCAGAAAGGGGCTTCATCGGAGAATATGACTTTGCCCCAGTCCTCAGCAGTCCATTCACTATACCTTCTGCAGAAGATCAATCTGTCCCTGATGTTTTTTTTGGGAGAGAAGTGGCTTCTTTGCTGCCCTTCTTGACACCAGGGCCTTCTTCCAAAAGTCTTCGCCTCACTGTGCGTGCAGATGCGCTCACACCTGCCTGCTGCCATTCCTTAGCAAGCTCTGCACTGGTGGCACTCCGATCCCGCAGCTGAATCCTCTTTAGGAGACGATCCTGGCGCTTGCTGGACTTTCTTGGGCGCCCTGAAGCCTTCTTTACAAGAATTGAACCTCTTTCCTTGAAGTTCTTGATGAACCTATAAATTGTTGATTTAGGTGCAATCTTAGTAGCCACAATATCCTTGCCTGTGAAGCCATTTTTATGCAACGCAATGATGGCTGCACGCGTTTCTTTGCAGGTCACCATGGTTAACAATGGAAGAACAATGATTTCAAGCATCACCCTCCTTTTAACATGTCAAGTCTGCCATTCTAACCCAATCAGCCTGACATAATGATCTCCAGCCTTGTGCTCGTCAACATTCTCACCTGAGTTAACAAGATGATTACTGAAATGATCTCAGCAGGTCCTTTAATGACAGCAATGAAATGCAGTGGAAAGGTTTTTTTTGAGATTAAGTTAATTTTCATGGCAAAGAAGGACTATGCAATTCATCTGATCACTCTTCATAACATTCTGGAGTATATGCAAATTGCTATTATAAAAACTTAAGCAGCAACTTTTCCAATTTCCAATATTTATGTAATTCTCAAAACTTTTGGCCACGACTGTATACTACACAAATGGGATTTTTTTTGATAAGTTGTGCAAACAAAAACATTCAGTAAGTTTAACACTATTTTCACACTATCTTGAAGAAAAAACCCTTTATATGCAAGATTGCACAACACCGTTGTGAGGTACAATGCATCACATACTTGAACATTTATAATTTTCATACACAGTCGCATAAAACTAGATGCTTCTGAAGAAGCACTGTTGGCAGTCTTGACTCATTTGGTGCTTAAAAACACTTTTTACAATTTAGAAGTTCTATATGTAAATGCAAGACCAAGTAGTTTAGTATTTTAGTTTTTAAAAAATCTATTTAAGTGGGACATGGGTTTAAATCTTAAAATCGTTATTTTTTTAATAAACCAAAAGCAAGCATAACATCAACTTTACTTGACAGACAATGCTCATAATGTGCTTTCTTTGTATGGAAAATACCCATTTGTACATTTTACTCCATGAAAGGAGGGTGGGTAGGTGATAAACAACTTTTCACTTGAAAGAAACTGATCTAATAAGAGTATGACTTACGAGTAATTTGTAATCATTTGTAATTATAATTAATTTATATTATAAATATAATAAATTTAATTTATATTTTAAATGCATTTATTTTGTTAATAAATTCTATTAAGAAATAAAAAAAAGTCACATTTCACAATTCACCAACTATGACTTTTGCCTCAAAATCCTAATTTGCTGCCTATAAATAGTTAGTAAGGTAGATGTTAAGTTTAGGTATGGGGTATAATTAAAGGATCTAAAATATGGTTATGCAGAATAAGGCATTAATATGTGCTTTTTAAGTACTAATAAACAGCCAATATGCTAGTAATATGCATGCTAATAAGCAACTAGTTATAAGTGAGAATTGGTCACTAAACTAAAGTGTTACCGTACAAATAATAATATTTAATTAATATAATTTTTAACCATTAATGTAGCAGTCTGTCACTAGTGAAAATCTGCTTGTGTGTGTCTGCAGGTGCGTTACTCCTCTCAGTCTTTATTCGAGTACCTGAAAGGCATTCAGCAGGATGCCACAGTGCTTCAGCAGTTTGGAGACACGTTGTTATGCATCTTCAGGGATAACCTGCGCAATGACAGGTACACAACATAGCCACAAAACAGCTGAATGTGTCAAACAAATACAAGGCGGAAGAGGTGGGCGGTATGACCAAAATCTTCCGTCACAGTATGGGTAATTTTACATATTGGTAGCGGTATATATGCTTGGAAATCCATAAGAATGCTTTATATATTAAATAACAATGTGTTAATGTCTGTTTTTGTCTTTTTTTGGAACTTAATGGCTGCAAATAAAATCATAAGATTATATTTTGTATTTACACTGTGTTTTTATTCGTCTACAGAGTTTCTGTACCTTTGCTGAAGATGGTGGACCAAATCCTTGCTAACGGCTGTTTTGAGCTCTTCACCAGCGAGGAGAGGTGAGCATGGGAAAGCCCAGTGTACATTACTGCCTCCCTTGGCTCAGATACACTGACCATCCAGAGCTCGGCAGGAGAGATGATATCATGACAGAAACACACAGAAAGGACTCGCACAGGGAACCTTTGGGAGAACTTAAGACGAGCTCGGCCAAGTCACTTGTTGAAACGGGGCGACTGAGGTGTTGGTTTGTTTTATTCTGATGTAATTTCTCTGTTTTCAGTCATCCATTCTGCGTAGAGCTGCTGGCGCTCTGTAAAGAGGAAATCAAGAAATCTAAAGATGTCCAGAAGTTGTTGTCGTGTGTAGCTGTGTAAGTTGCATTTCCTGCACTCTGCAGATGTATGGGTCCATAACAAGTTGGGTGTCCACTTTAGAAATAATCACATTTTTATAATGAGCCCATCAGATGTAAAAAGCTGACATGAATCTTAGCATGTCATAAAATATATGTATTGTTACTTTTGTAAAGCCATATTAAGGCAAAAACTTTGGTTTTCATTTGCTGGTCAGTTTTGCTATTTTGGGCTATTTGGCCTTTAATTAACATGTTTCAGATTAGTGGAAAGTAAACATCCATAATACTTTTTAAGTGCATTTTATCTGTTTGTGTCTGTTGATTTCAATTATAAGGCATAGCTTTAAAGCTTTTTTCTCAGAATGAGTTATTTCTCCTGCACTGAGGCAGAAATCTCCACTTCAGTAGCACTTACATAAAACAGACCTTAAAGTTGTACCTATCTGTATTCAGATAGGGTTTTTAAAGAGGAATTTGTTCATATCATTTGCCTGATTTTACATATTTTATTTCAAAAACATCGACCTGTTTTTCTGATTCATGCAGTAATAAAAATATCCAAAGTCTCTGATCTAAAAACTCAAAAAACAAAGGAATTTTGAACCTGGCTTTATTCGGTGTTCAGATTTATTTTCTGGAAATGTTTGCAAATTACTGCAGATTCCTTAGATAATTTTACCCTAATCTTTGTTTTCAGACATTTTTTCAAAAATGTTTCAAAAGACTGTTTCAAGAACTGTTTTGGTTAAATCACTCTAAAAATGTGATTTCATATGTGTCTTCTGGTTTTAGTGTGATCTCTCTTGTGATTGGGCATTATGTCTGAGCTCTCGCTCTCTGATTGGCTCTTTGACCATAGGTTCTGTGGAATGGTGCAGTTCAAGGGTGATGTGAGGCAGAAGGTCTTAGTGCAGCTGTTGATGTTGCTCTGTCACCCCTTCCCTGTGGTGAGTCCATTAGCAGGCCACTTCAGTCCAGACTTAGTCTAGGCACTCGTGTTGTGTCCCAGATTTAATTCTGACTCCATTGTCTCTCTTGGGTCTGAAATCAGGAAGACGACTGCCAGCCAGGTATACGAGATGTTCTTGACATACGATGATGTCATTGATGATGAACAAGTGCTGGCTGATGTCATGGCCTCGCTTAGTGACACTAATTGGTGAGTGCTGACATGGGGGCTTATTTGAGGATTATGATGAGGATTCAGCACAGCTACTGTTTTAATGGTCGTTTCTTGTTTCCTGTATCAGGGAAAGTGACATCGCCACAGTGCGGACCCACAGGAATCAGCTCTGTGATTGGTTGGGATTGCCCAGGCCGATTCTGGTAACCAAGGTAACACATTTAGGCAACTAAACAGGTTTTATGGGAGAACATTTTGTAATGTGGAGGCTGTTGCATCATACCGTATCTGACATCCAGATGCTGCTTCCAGCGTTACTCATCCACTGGTGGGTGAACAAGGGGTTTTTTGAGCATTAGTGGGTGTCCAGTTCTCCTAAACGGGCACATAAACCATTACGTTTTGGTTACGGGAAAATGTGTTAATAATCTATGATTAATATGGCTTTCTCAGACGATATGAAGACTGGCTATCTCTGTTTGTTCGCATGCTTGAATGCACAATGCAGTCCATTGCAACTGTAAAATAGATAGAATAAGAATAATACAAATGTATAAATAATGGGTTTGTACACTACAGTTCAAAGGTTTAGGGTCAGTAAGATATATTTATTTTGTTTAAGAAATGCATAATTTTATCCGGCAAGGATGCATTAAATTGAAAAATCACTGTTTCCACGAAATATTAAGCAGCACAACTGTTGATAATACTAAGAAATGATTATTGAGCAGCAAATCAGCATATTAAAATGATTTCTCAAAGAACCTTACCAACATCTATCAGAAAACGAATATCCTCAAAATATAATATCTCTGCATCAATCACCTAAACCTGAAAAAAAAGGTGCATAATATGCATAATATCATTTTAAAAGTGGTGCCTTTATTTTGGTCTCAGTGCATTTATCTTCTCTCTTGTTTTTTGTTTTCAGACTTCACCCCAATAAATCTGTTCCTGCCTGACGGCCGCTTTGCACTGCATTCTGAGCAGACGTCAGAGACCATATCCATACGCTGTCAGAAAATGTTGTCCATCTAACAGTATCTGACCTGTCATCATTCAATTCTTAAGTAAAATGTCTTGGAGCTCAGTTAAGCTTACTTTACAGCACTGTAGATGCAGTTGTGTAGTGATGCTCTCTGTTTTAGTGCACTTATGGAAATATTCCAAATTATAGACGTCATGATTATAAATGATTTTTCATGTACGGATCATAGCATGTCTTTCAGACTCATAATTTACTCACCTTCATGATATTTGAGTCAGTGAGTTGAACTAGAAAATGTATCAGTCTTTTGAGGCTGTGCATTTCAATAAACATGTTGAGACTGGTCCCAAATCTGATTCATTCTCCAATCGTATTCCAATTTTTTGACTCGGGTCATTATAATTTTAAGGTGGATTTTTCATACCTTGAAAGCTTTCTGATACTTTGTGTATTTTTGTTCTATTTGGAATTTAATAGTGAGGGAGCTGCATCAAGATTATTTGAAATACTTTTGTTCCACAAAAGAACCAGGTCATGGGAGGGGAAAGACGTGAGGGTGAGCAAATAATGACACATTTTTGTAGGCAGATTGTTTCCTTCTCTCACACCCTCGAACAATTAGTTCCCCCCTCCATCATAGCCAACACAACAGCTTTCCAGGCGAGCAACTTAGCAATGAAACTCAATCTAATCCACCTCATTATACTCCAGGGAAAGTGGTAACATTTCTAGAAGAGGAAGCCCTGGCAGTGGACAGATGCAGCTTGGCAAGGTCATTTCAGTCCTGGCTTCCTCTGCCGACGTGTATCCGAGTGGTTGATATCTGACTGTGGGCCGGACGAGGAAGCCTGGCGCTCTCTCACACTCAGCCCAACCCACCTCGCCTCTCACTTTGGGCACAGGCTTTACTAGAGCTTAGAGAAGAACCCACATGGTCTCAAAATACACAACAGCACTCCTGGCTAAAACAAAGTTCTGATTGTTGAGTTGAAGCCTTTGTTGGATGGGGTCTCATTCTTTTAGAGAGGCACAGTAGATGAAGTAGTTCGATTTAGATTACTGGCTCGAGTATGTCCTCACATTCCCCCTGAACTTTCAGTAGTGTTTGTCTTTTCTTGTATTTAAAGGAATAATTCTCTCAAAAATGAAGATTTTGGCATCATTTAGTCACCTGCATGTCATTCTGTATTATTTCCTTACATCAAAAAACTAAAAAGTGATTGTGATTTATACTGAAAAATTAATCCTTTCACACGCTATTCTGTCTCTTGTGCTTTCCTGTAGCTCAAACGGTAGACATGGCGCTAGCAAAGCCAAGGTCAAGGGTTCAATTCCCAGGGAATACATGAACTGATAAAATGCATGCTGTACCTTGAATGCATTAATACAATGAAAAAGTGTCTGCTAAATGTACAATAAATGTCTTCTGAAGTCATACTCTGTGATCGCTTGCTTTGAGGAGCAGACCAAACTTATTCACTGATATTTCCCTCGAATCTCATTCACAATTGAGTTCTCGTCTTTAGATGTATCACGTCATGTTTGAAGGCAAATACAACAGAGGTTATGTGCAACCAACATCTGTATTCTGTTAAAAAAAAGGTAAATAAAATTAAGTAAACCGCCAACAAAAACAAGTAGCTGGTTAAACTGGTACCTTAAAAGATATCACTTTGGATGAAATTTAAAAATGTTAATATTATTTGCTTTACTCTACTATAGAGTGTTCATCATCAATATGTTTGAGTTTTTGATGAGTTGAAAGAATATCAGGAAATCTGTGTGTGTGTGTGTGTGTAGCTGAGTGTGAAAACATCCTGGGTTCTAGGAAGATGTCTTATAAAAATTTTCTAAAAGAGAATATCTAGATGCCTTACAAGGGCATGTCGAGAATGCATTTTCTTTTTATCACAATCTGCAGCTCAATTCTATATGGCTGTCGACCTTTTTCTTGCAAGAAAATAAGTCTTCAAAAGACTTTTGTCTCATACCTTTATTGAAATAGAAAATTGACACAACAATCACCTTCAGTTCAAATAGCTTTTAACACTTTCGACTTTCGACAAGTGGATGCGATGAGACCTGTTTTCTGATTTGGTCAGGTGACATGAAACATATACTCCATTGGTTCTGACAATTCCAATACTACAGGTTTGAAAAACAGCACATTTTGGTTTCTCAAATAAGGCTAATGTGTGACTTTAGAAGTCTTGAAGTATAACGTACATGCTGAATGGACTAATTAAGATACTTTTATGATGTTTTTGAATTTTGTATAAATCATCATCCATTTTCCTTTTATGTATAACAGAACAATAAATTTTTTTTTCATTTTTAGGGTGAACCATCCCTTCAACTTTTACTAATAATCTGGTTAGGTCATCATGACTATGCTTTGTTGTTTAAAAGTTGGTTATGTTTGCTGGCATCTTAATCGAAAAGCAGATTCAGAAATTATAAGATTATTAAGGTTACGGAGTATGTACTGGGGTAATAATAGGCCCTGGAAAAACCACTAGGGATTTTATTGGGTTTTCATACAATAATATAATATATGAAGACATTTTCGGTAATACCATTATAAATAGCACCAGTTAAGCCGATTATGTTTATTTGAAATTATTCCCTATTCACAAGGAGTCTCCATCATAGTCTCCACAGAATCAAAGGGCCTTTGTTACTAAACCAGCCTGTCCTTTTTAAAATAAAGGACAATTGAGCTTAAATTGTCTGGGTGGAGACCAGGGACACAGTTGCATGATGTCCTTGATGAGTGTCTCCATCTAAATGACATCGATAACATACTGTATATGATGTAGAGACAATGTAGTGAAAATTACTCGTACCCTCCAGAGAAGGTGCAACAATATTTTCCAGGGACAAGTAATTTGTCTCTTCTCAGTGAAAACAACATTGTTTCTCAACGCAACACAATCCCAGCAAAACAACATTTGATTAAAATAGGGGATATTGGACCAATGAAGTTGCAAAATGTGTGGAACGCCACAGAAATATGAACTGACAGACTAAATGCTGGTCACACTACTCATTTCGTTTCACTGACTTCCAATCATATGCATGCAAATGCAGGAGACAGGAAATGCAAGCTTGTGGGAATTTTACTGACGCCAAAATCTCTGTTTCTACCCTGCAAATTTTTATCACGAGAAGATGTATAACCAATAGAAGACTGATGTGGTATCTAAGCTGAACTAAAATATCAAATTAAAGCATTTCAATAAAGTGAAGTATTTTTTTTTTTTTTTTTTTTTTTTTTTTTTTTTTTTTTTGTAGTGTGATTGTGATTCAAGGGCCCAGATAACCTTATGGCAATGTTCTTTTTCAGTCGTAAATTCTCAATAGAACTTACGCTACGCCTAGAGATTACAGTTTATAAGGTTTGAAATATGGATATTTTTCTTATACAAGCACATCGAATCGCTTCGCTTCAGAAGGCATTTATTAATCCCTCGGAGCCATGTGGAGCACTTTTTATTATGGATAAATGCGCTTTTTTGGGCTTCAAAATCTCGACACCCACTCGCCAGGACCGTTTTGCAAATGGCCAAAACTTTTTTGTTCACATATCTTGTTTTTTATTTATTTATTTATTTTTATTTTTTTGAGAGGTGATCTACATATTTGTGGCTTGGAAACATGGAAAAATGATAGGCTTGTGTTGCAGTTCTGCCCTGTCCCAAATGGCACACTTGTGGTCTTGCAATGGCCGCCGTGTGTGCATGCAGGTGTCCATTAAGTCCATGAGACTGTAGGGTGTCCCATTAATAAATTTAGCTTTCAGAAGGGTGCTCGCGAGCGCACCCTTTGCAGCCGCTGTTCACTTCTGCCGAGCCCGTACTGAGGTGAGCTCCGCAGCAGACTTTCAAACCAAAGTCAAAGAGGCATTACATCAAGCAAGTGTGGACTCAGAGGAAGACCGCAAGGGTTTAGTGTTTAGAATGTTTTGCCCTGACTGAAAACTGTGTATTGTATATGTTTTTCTCTCAATAACACAATGAACACAATAAAAATTACAGCTGTGAGAAAAGAGCAGTTAAGAAAGCATATACATCCTAAGGATCATTTAAATATGTTTGCACCTGATCTGCAATTCGGCACTCCAGTCAATTACAGTTTTGTCAAGTGCTTTATACAGTACAGCTATGTAATTTTGTTGGCGGGGGGTTGTGTGTGTTTTTTTTTTTTTTTTTTTTTTTTGCGACTTTGGAGACAGATTTGTATATTATCGTAATTACAGTCCACAGCAGCTGTATGTGTAAATGTGTTGCTGTCATAAAGCAATTTACCCTTTTCACGCAATTTCATACCGCTCACCAAACTATGCTAACAGAACAGACATTTGAAGGGAGAGTAAGAAACAGAAGCCAATCACCTTATTAGAAGTCAATTCACCATCAGAATGATTTTGAAACCTTAAAACTTAGATACATCTGCTTTAATTAAGATACCGGAAATGTTATAATTAAAAACCAGTTTCAACTATAAAGCAGCTCTCCAGCAAATTCATAAATGTTCTGACATCTGTCGCTGCTTAAGCTGGTTAAGACAAAAGCTTAAATTTGCATTAAAGAGGAAGCTTTAATCACTTTCTATCAAAACCTCATCTGTTTGGGACTGATTCAAATTTTTATTAAACGCTGTCATTGTTGAAAGTTTCTTCCATCACTTCTGTGCAAAGGCAACTCCGCAGTCTCCATACACCTTATGCAAACCCTGAGTGTTTAGTTAGTATAAGGTTTCACCTTCTCCAATTCAACCTTTTCTAATTCGAATTTAATTAATTTTGAGGTGAGCGAGATGGAAAGTTCTGTTAGTAATTCTGAGACGTTTGCGTTTTTATCTGGCTGGTTTTCTGGAATAGCGAGGGGCTCTGCTACAGTGCTGAGAGTCAGGAAGAATGCTAATAATTCTGAAAGGCTTACAGTTGGCCGACAGTAGCCATGGCGATGGCTCCCGTACAATGGAGGCATTTTAAAGAGGCTGATGGGAAGGGGGGCTGTTTTCATCTTCGGTGATATTGCCACAGGATTTTCCACTCTCCCCTGAGCTGTTTGTTATAGGATTAGCTGCCGCCCAAAGTGATCTGCACTATTCTGAGGTTAAAGTCTCTCTTTTAATAGAGTTTTAATAAAGTTCAATCTATGAACCTGCTTTCTTTACAGGAAGGGAGCATTCATTGCTTAGATTCATGTTGACTACATGGCCAAAATGTGTAGTTACCTGTACGTGCTTGTTGAGTATAAGCAGCTGGTTGTCCAAAACCAGTTCAGCTCTTCTGGGAAAGCTTTTTTTTTTTGCTCTCTTCATTTGAATAAGTGCATCCCATGTTGCACTGCATCATTGTAACTGCACCTCTGAGAGTTACGTACACGTATGAATGAATAACAGCTTTCATCTCTGCACCATGCAGATGATTCAGTTGTCACATTACACAAAGGCTATGGCAAGTACTAGCAGAAAGAAATATCCCTGATAGCACATGTACATCTCAGAGACGTTTATTTGATGTGCATTTACATCTGGAAAAGAGATGTTTTCTATCCGATATCAAATAGACGTTTAGAAAATGTCTTTAAGGTGTTTATGATTTAGAATGTATGTAAAACTGGCATCTTAAAGACGTCTTTCAGATGCTTTCCAGATTAAGTGTTTTTTTAACAGACATCTTGCAGATGTACCTGTGCTATCTGTGTGTAGCCGAAACATATTTCATCTCCACTCTGCTCCTCCAAACCTTGTGAATTAGATTGTTATCTACTTTCATTTAGTTGTGTTTTTGGAAAGAACAATGTGCCCTTTTGTAGGGAGCAGCATTTGCAGCATGTACCTCAGAAACATCATTCCAAGAAAAGGCCTTGTCCAGGACAAGAACAGCATGTCTAATTAAACCTCATTTTCTCACTTATCCATCATATTAAATTACATCACCAAATACGCAACAGCATCATGCTGGTAAGTACATCTGAAGGTATGAGTAATGTTATATCGTGCCATCAGTTTCTCAATATAGTTCAGTAAAAAAAAAAAAAAAAAATATATATATATATATATATATATATATATATATATATATATATATATATATATATATAATGTATGTATATGTTATGTTATATTGTTTAACCATTCTTTTTTTTTTTATATAAAAAGAGTGGATTAAAATACAGTGAAACAGTAAAACTGATGCTTCTGAAACCATTAAAATATACTGATATAATAATAAGAAATGTGTCTTAAGCATTAAATCAGTATATTAGAATGATTTCTGAAGGATCATGTGACACTGAAGACTGGGGTAATGATGCTGAAAATTCATCTTTGCATTAAAGAATTAAATTAAATTTTAAAATATATTTAAATAGAAAACAGTTATTGGAAATTGTAATATTTCACAATATTATCATTTTTTACTGTATTTTTGGTGAGCATAAGAAACATTAAGAAATCTTAATTTTTCCAAACTTTTGACCAATTTTATTAAAAATAAAACTTTTTTTTTTTTTTGAGTTACATGATATAGTAACATAGTTTAATTTCATTTTTGAAATGTTTGGATTTCTTGAAATCATATCATGCATATTTTCACTTGTGAAATAATCATATTGGTTTCACAGACTCACTGATGGTTGTGATATATATATATTTTTTTAATGTTGATTGAAGTATTCTTTATATTTGTTCTTGTTGGATAATCAGTCTAATGAATATGTTTTATGTTTCCAACATAAATCGAGACAAACTGAATTTGAAATGGATAACAATAGTAAAATATAAGGATACACAATGATGTTTTACGAAGCATGAGCAGATGTTCCCCTTTTGTGGTGTATCCTGTGTGTAATGATATTCTTGTACTTACCCAAATGATGATTTCCACATGGGATATTAATTTTTTATTTGCTATGTTTATTTCAGCAGTTTCTAATAGGAACCATCTCTTCTGTATTTCATCAAATAGAAGGATTGGACAGTGAGTCATGAATCCAGCCCTGTTGGACACAGCCCTAGGTAACTGCATATGTGGGGCTCTGTGTAAAATGGTTCTAAATATGTGGGATGTTTAATTACACCCAGATGGAACTATAGCACATGAGTCCTGGAGCTCCCAACACCCAGTGAGAGAGAAATGACACCCTGTGCTCATTAACGTCTCCTGGCCACAGACCGGTTGGCAAGTCCTTTGTATTAATGACCAGGATTTTATGGAGAGAAGATATGAGTCACATCCCAAATTTTGGGGGCATTTTAGAAAAATGTTTACAGAATGAAAGTTTTGCCTGAGCTCATTGTTTTAAAACATGGCAGCTGCCTGTGTTACTCAATTTTATAGGCTAGTAAAAGAGGAAAATATCATTTTTATCTCATACAGAGTTAGGAAACAACTTTATTAAAGAGATAATTTTCCGAAAACATGAAAAACTAGCTGAACGAACTGTGAGAGAATCGTGATTTCATAACACTGCTGTTATAATACCAATGAGCCATTGTTGGTTTTCAGATAAGGATTTCTGTTTCAAAAAGATCATGTTTTCAGATCTCATGCCCTGTGTGTGATGCAAAAGGAATCTACAGGAAATGTTTTTAAAGAAATAGATATGAAAGTCTTGCCCGTTCATCATCATATTACCATCTATCAGAGCTAGCAGACTCCGTGACTCAAACAAGATGACCCAGTGCCAAAAACGCGGATTTCTTCTAGATAAAAAAGCTATGGACATCCACAGATGTTTAATTTTTGAAAATATAGAGGCCCAAGAAAAGGTATCTTACTGTGAGGATGGCCAAATAATGTAATTATATGATTGAAATACCAGATATGTTGTAATTATATGATTACAGTAGAAATAGCAGAGATGCTATAATTATGATTATGACAGCTGATGCGGTCATTCTCCAGGAAACCACAGCCCTTATATCTTTCCAAAAGCCTTAATGAACAGTTTGAGAGGCATGTGCTCCCTGCCTTAGAAATTGCCACGTTGTTGTTAGGAATTATAGTAATTTTGGGACAGAGGCTGCTGGATCGCATTGGGAATGTTGGCTAATTGCTAAGTCGTGTGCTTTTATAGACCACAGGTTAATGGGCAGGCCGTTTTTATATAGCGCATGCGGAGGGAAGCCTATAGATTATCTTGCTAATTGACTTGAGAGGTCAGATTCGGTTGCTGACATGCAGTTGATGTTGAATCAAGACTAGCTAATGAGGTTATACATTAGTTTAATTGACATGTTTTAGCTGTTATAATTTTTCAGGTTAGCAATGTGTTGTGCTCACACCTTTTTTTATACGTCTTTTTATGCACATCTGAAATGAAATACGAACAGAAGATTCAGTCATAAGTTTTTCACCTTGTTCCAAACCTTTTTGACTTTCTTCTGTGGAGAAAAAAAGGAGAAATTCTAAAGACTTCGCTGGTTACTTATTTCCATATAGTATTCAAGCTTTAAAAATGCAAAAGCTTAATGAAAGTATCATAAAAGTAGTCCAGTAGAGTAATTGCACTTTACAATAAGGTTGCATTTGTAAACATTAGTTAACCTGAACTTTAATGAAAAATATGTCTAAAGCATGAATTAATGCTAATTTTAACAATACTTTATTATAATCAAAAGTTGCGTATGTTCATAAATGACAAAGCTTTTAGTTTTGGGTGAACTGTCCCTTTAAAATCAGTGTCATTATGCCTGGTGTCATAACACCCATGCTGTTGGTGTTTGAATGAGTTCTTCTCATATGTTTTATCTTATCATGTTAAAATAGATTAGTTACTGAATCCTGTGCTGGTAAATGAATACTGTGGCTTCCTGTGTCTTTGTCCTCTTTGAATCTCTGGCTTGCCTTCTGATAAAGTAGACTGCCCCCAATTAAGCTCTCATTTCCTTGTCGCTCTCTGTCTGAAGTTACCAGATTCCTGTGTATGTGTGTCAGATATTCCAGGAAGAGTAAGGCCAGAAACATACTTTACGCAAGTGCATAAATGCTGACGACAATGCATTGCAAGTGTTGAGTCACACATACTGTGTTCTTGTGATACTGTTGCAGTAACAATCATCAATACTCAAGGCACCCATAAAGCTGATTTCAAATGCGTGTGTTATGCGCTTGTTAAATTGTGGCATACTGAATATTGCTGCAGGGTCACAATAAGAACTGTGTTTGTTTTTCCAAATATTTCGAAGTAATAACCAAATTGCTAATTGCACTCGTAAGGATCCCCAGGTAATTGCAGTCTGAAACATTTTTGGAAACACAATGGATATGTGAAATCAAGCTTGAATTAGCTAAAAGGCTTCTGCGAAATATGCTTTGGCTGTTCTGCTCTTTCACCACATCCTAAAGATGCCCTGTTGGATTTAGGTAGGGTGATTGTAGAGGCCATTGGGTACACTGAACTGGACTCACTGTCACGTTCTGATGTTTGGTTTCAACACCTCTTGAACTTCTTGATCTGCATGCATTTGTTTATTGAGTTGCTTTTAAGAACTGACTTGCTGATGATCGGCAAGTTGTGTATTTGCTGTTGCACAGGTGTACCTACTAAATTGCTCTCTGAGTGTAATACTATACTAATGCAGTTGTTATTTTTAAATTCGAAACTGCCGGGCCATCGCACCACATAATCTGGCTCCAGAGCTTGCATGCAACCTGAAAATAGTAGGCTTCTCTTGGCATTTCCTTGAATCCTTTGGCAGAAGCCTACAGAGCCAAAAATGCTCACACTGACCTCCCTCATCCTGTGCCAACCTGCCATGACCTCACCCTGTGACTGACATTGAGTTTTTTTGTATCTTCCAGTGCTGTTTGTTCTTTTCCTAAGAGAACTTTCGTCATTGGTGTAACATGACTGGGGCTTCTGTCAACGTGCGACCCTTTTTGTGACTGCATTTGGCTCAGCAGGGTTTCGGTGTGTTTTAGTGGTGACCTAAGGACGGCTCAGGCTTCAGGGCCTGTCTGGCTCTTGTCCAGAATGAGCTCATCACTAAAAAAACAGCCAGCTGGTGATGGGGCCGTTGCTCCCTGACCTTGTCTGTGCTTTGCATCCTCTAGTGTGTTTTGAGCCTTATTGGGAGCGTGGTGTCAGTCTTCAAGCTCTTCCAACCCCCTTCTACAGTATGTTTCTCGCTGAGCCAAAGGCTGCCGGATGGTCCTTCGGCGCCTGGCTGAGCAGCAGTAGAGCCAGTCATCTGCGATGAGTCCCTTAGAGGGAGGACAAATAGTTTGGTCTGGCCTAACTCCAGCACTGAGCAGTCAGAGACACAGGGTCAATTCGTCTTTTGGGGTGGTCCACTAAGAAGTCACTGAGAGTGTGTTGTTCTCAGATGCAAATAAAAGAAGGATGTTGTACTTTGCTTTTATGGTGTTTTCCTAAGTTGCAGTGAAGCGCCTTTCATAGTAAGTCCAATCTATCTGTCTAGACTTTCCTTGCGTCTTGGGACTAGGAACACAGATGGAATGTCATGCATCATAATCGTGATTCCCTCTCACATCCAATGAAGATGAATGAGGCTGGTCTGGTATTATGTTGTATGCGGATTTGACAGTGTGCTGTGGTATGTCTGCTGCGGAGCGCTATTGATTTACTACTATTAGATCTCAACTAGCAACGGCCACCTAAGGTCAGACTTTTGGCTTTGTACACGGCTGCGTTCGCAAGAAGCCAATCAGTGTGATTTCAAAGGTTGCTGCACTCCAGTTCCTTGCACTGCATCATGAAGGGATGGTCTCTAGTGGTGTCAGTGGATAACGCAGTGTGATCCCATTAGTCAGAATATTATTCAGGATTTCTGTCCCAGCTCACAGTAACCCACTCAACCTGGAGCCAATCTACTTGAGGTGTACATGTGTGGGGCCAGCCAGGGGTCAGCACTAGCCACAGAGTCATATCTGCTTTCTCCCTTGTACCCTCTCCTGCCCGCAGCCTGCATTTGGATCTCATTACTCAATGCCTTCAGAATTCTCCAATAATTAAAAAGACATTCTTCTGTAGATTAACAGCTATTCCCTGGGATCTCTTTGAGCCAATCCAAACACATACAGGGAGGCCGGTAAGGGTCAGTGGAAGGGCTCCTCACACTCTGAACCTGTTGGCCAGCCCTGGACACCTCTAGAGCTTAGGCACAGCTGGATCCAGGGACTTGGTTACTCTAGGGTCAAACACAAACCCTGACTGAATGTCGAATGCAAGTCACTGACTCTTACACAACTTGTCTGATTCATTTAGCAGCACTCCATAAAATCTCCTTTGACATGGCTTACTTTTTACTATACTTTTTATGGCTAAAGTCTTTGTTTACATACCTTTCTGTTTCATTTAGTTTGAATTGCCTTAGTAGTCTTCCATTGGAAGGAGCAGAATTATATATGAAAATGAAGGACAACACATTTTGCAGACGTCATTAGTTTAATAGTTTCACCCATAAATCATTGAACAAAAGCTCCAGGTGTTAAAGATTTTGCTTCAAGGAAAATTAATTTAGGAACTGTTTTCCTGCCCATAAACCCTTTGCATTTAAAGAGTGTTTTGTTAAGGATATACAATGTTGCCTGCTGTTTTTCTCTTGAAGAAACTCTTCATTGGCGCTCCTCTGCTTTCTCTTATTTTTCAGTGCATCGACTTTTAAGACAGTATGAGTTTTCCACTTGACTGTGTTATTAGATTACGTATGTGCTTAAGCAGAAACACTGGTCAGTGTTCTTATTGTGTGATCATCAGGGTGTTGTTGTATCAGACCGCAGCAGTGCTGATATTGATTCACTCTCATTTAGTTGTCAATTTAGGTCAAAGCTACCAGGATCTAAAGTGAGAGAACTTGCACCACAGGGAAACATAGCCAGAAGTTGTCTTGTATAGAAAATTATGATTATGATCTGTGCTGCTAAAGCATGTGATGAAGCTGTGACTCCCAAATAGGTGCAAACAAAGGACACAACTTTAAATTGGGGGGCTGAGTCTTAGGCCTTGGACTTGTGATCAAAATCAAATGGAAAGGCGCACCCTCGAGGGCACCAGGACTGAGAGAGGGATTCAAACGCACGTCACAGGACACCCAAATTAGATTATCTCTTTTGTGTTTCACCCTTTGTTTCTGTGTTTACCCTTTACAACGTTTGGTTATCATTTTCTATCATATGATGCAGGGGGAGGGTTTGGGGTCATTTAATTCAATGCCTGTGCATTTCCTGCTCACATGAGCTCTTGTGATGTGCATGCTGGGGCTTAAATAATACAAAAAAGGACCCTGTCACGCTATTTTTTTGACATACACCTGATTATTATTGTTGCTAGGAGGAGAATATGTCTGTTTATCAGTGGAACCACACAGATTAGGCCTCGTTCATAAGGTATACGCCATTCCAGTTTAGTTTTGTTTAAGGGGAAAGGCAGCCACACTAAACTTAATTGAAAGCTGAGAAGGTGGCTATTCTTAACCTAAACCTGCTTTCAGAATTAGGGATTGTTTTGAGCTCTCTGCTGAATCACTTTGATTGTCTGTGTTCCTGCTGGGTATTTCATCTTGCCTGGTTAACCTCATGGATAGGGCTGAATGTGTGTCAAAGACACTAATTATTACCTGACCCGATTCTGGTTTGAGTTGGCTCCCTGTGCTACTGCTCTTTATAAAACGTTTCTTGTGTTCTTTAACAGGAGCCCAAATTACAGACTGCATACATTTATTTTCAGGTAGTGGAACCAGGCTAAATGGTCGCAATCTGCCATTTTGTAGAGACTACTTCTGCTAGTCTCAGGTTCAGATGAAAAGGTGGTTACCATGAGTGCTTTTAGTTTGCAATACAATTCTTGATGTTCAGAATGTCTAGATAGTCAATGTTGGGATTGATGCTCTTAGTAGCAAGCAAACCAAATATTCTTGAGCTTAAATATATTCTCTACAGTGAACTAATCTATATTTATTACTTTTGAAATAAATTAATTAATTAATTAATTTTGACCAAAGCATAACTCATTTTCCATTAAGTTCTTTGGCGTTATCTACTCTGTACACTGCAAGAAGAAATCAAGATTTATTAACTTATTTATCTATTTATTTTTTTAAACATATTATGCTATGTTGCTTAACATCTAAATATATCTCCTTTTAAGGATTTTTAGACATTTTAAATGGAAAACAAGACAAAAAGGTGAAATCAGAATTGAAGTAGTAATTTGTTACAGTATATAACCAACCCGTTCTAATGAGAAAATGTAACTCATTTACAAAGTGGTGATTTTGTATGAAACTGTATGACCACAGAATAGTCACTTTACTAGCTTCGCCAGAATAAACTTCAAAATGGACCAGACTTTATGACGATTTCCACAGTCTGGCTACACGTCTGCTGTTACTGCTTCCTTTTTGTCCATATCTTCCATGAGTTGGTTCACAGTTGTTTGTGTTAAGGATTGCATCCATTTGAAAAATCCTTGCAGGTCTATTTATTTGAGCTGGATGGCATGTCCGTATCGCCTCCCCAGGGGGTGGGCATGCCGCCATGCTCGTGTGGTCCCAGCCCCCACATCAGAGCACAGGAACTCCCACATCCGCTCTACCCTTCGCCCCCTCCATCACGCTATTTTAAGAACCAAGACCGAGGGGGGTTGAATTACGCCCATATGTCGATAATCACTTCCATCAGCCCTCCTGTTTAGAGGATAGTCTCCATCTTTGAAGCATTCCCTGGTTACTACACAACACTTTCCACAATTTAATGGACAGGACCAGCTGAGCTGAGTCAGAGCTCGAGTCACTGTCATGAGTTGATGCCATTGCAGAAGTGTTGTAGCTGATTTCTAAATGCTGTTATTGTCTTCAGCCAGGCTGCCCTGCTGTTGAGTGTGAGTGGCTGAACCGAGCATGCTGTCAGCGAAAATTAATGTTGAGCATGAGAACAGGGTGGTGGATGTGGTTTCTGTGGACATCCATACTAGGTTATTGTTGTGGAAAGTAACAATCCCTCCTAAGAAGAGAACGACTGCAGGATCTCCATCCCAACCACTTCCCGCTTGTCATAAGTGGTTTTTATGATTTTTTTTCATGTTACATTCTGACGTCTCGTTGCTTATTGCCATTTTTCTCTTGATCTTGCTAAGTTAGGTTCAGTTTTGCTTTGTGGGATCTTTGCATGCTAGTGCACTGTTGAGAACAACAGAATGTGGTGTTTTGTATAAACTGACTGCATTTCTTCTTCTGCAAATATGTGTCACAACAGATAAGCTACTCTTTAACAAGCCTGCAGTTACAGAGCCAGTCAGTGTGTCTCCGGATCTATTTCTTATGCCCAGCATGTTTTTGTGGTTTAGACAAAGGAAGGAAAGACAGGGTGAGAAGGGCTCAAATCAGAGACTGTGTACGTTTAGAGAGTTGCTGTCTAGTGTAAAGGGAAGCCGGAGCTGTGTGTGTTGTGGTTAGCCGCTCGCACATGGCTCCCATCTTTTGTCCACTGGCTGATGAGATCAGAGCAGCGCTAGCCGGAAACGGGCCTGTCCCGCTTTGCCTGCCACAAAGGGGCTTTGAATTCCGTGGTTATCTGCTCCAGTGGGCCTGCTGTGAGTCTGTCAAACAGCTCCATTATGAGCCTGCAGTCTCTGCTCTACTGCGAACAATTCCCATTAGCTATGATAGAGTGCTGCTATCTGCATTAGCATAATTAGTGAGGGAACAGTTACTCAAAATACATTGATAACTAAATGTACAATAAATTACTCAAATTGTAATCAGATTGGATCGGCTAGCAGTGGAAAGTCCATAAATATAATCAACAAAGCTCAGGAAATCTGTCTGAGGCATTTAAGGCCTATAAATCTTCAAGAGATTATTAAACCTTTTTTTCTAACCTGCAAACAAGGCTTTGTTAGTCTTAACACACTTTGGTTTTCTACTCCAAAATTATGTGAAAAACATGAATTTCTTTGATTTTCAGTTTGCTTTTATTTTAATGCATTGCATTCAATTCTGCATCCTGTTTGCTATTTTAGTTTAATTATTTAATTAGTGCACAACCCCGTCCACACCACAAGCTCTTATACACAAGATTAATGTATAACTGCAGTTTATTTTTTTTAAATGTAATCCATATGAAAATCAGCTGTCACAAATATGTGAGTAAAATAAGTAATGAATTACAAGAATTATAAGATGAGATGTAACATGTCTACACTACTTTCTATGTTACTATAATCAGTAACAAATGTATAACTGAAATCTTATGCAAATTTTGACTACCAGTCCCTGTTCGGGAGAAACTAACTGTACTTATATAAGAGGGCAATAATTATAAAGTTATATAATTGTCAGATTATATGATTAAGTTCAAAACATCAGCACTTGTCTGGTACTAAAAGATCAAGGATTTCAATTAGGAAGACAGCATAAACTGTAATACATCAGTTTACTCTGATAAATTTACTCTAATAAAACAACATCCAATTTATTCTGAGACATAAAACATAATACTTTAGTTCAGTATTTAACTAAATATTTCCATTAAGAAATGCCACACAGGGAGTTTCAGGAAATCAAAAGAGCAATGATTCAAATGCACTTATTGAGTGAGAGAGACATTTTGTTAGAGCTTGATTGATTACTGTCTCAGCTGCTTTGTTCCAAGGATTAGTCTGGAATGTATTCTGACATTAAAACAGCAATGTAGCAATGCTTTATCACACATTAATTGTTGGAAATATATCTTGTTACTGTAAAACTAAATAGCTGAACTACTGTCATGCTACTTAAAATTTAGTAAAATTAATAGCTAATTAGAATTAATAAATGTTTGTTAACTTATAGTTTTACTACTTTTTCTAAAGCCTAGAGATGTAAATCATTTTCTTTAAAAGCTCACGCGAAAATGAAAATTCTGGCATCATTCATTCACTCTCAAGTTGTTCCAAACCTGTATATGTTTCTTTCTTCTGCTGAACACAAAAGAAGATATTATGAAAAATGTTGGTAACCAAACAGTTGACGGTAGCCATTGACTTAGATAATATATAGTTTTTTCTATACTATGGAAGTCAATGGCTGCTGTCAACTTTTGTGCTCAACAGAAGAAACTCATGCAGGTTTGGAAAAGCTTGAGGGTGAGTAAGTGATGACTTTTCATTTTTTGGGCAAACTTTCCCTTTACATGTAATTTTTTTATTTGAATCCAGTTAATCAAAACAATTCAGCGGTTCTTTATCATCACATACTTACTGTACATCATCACATGATCTTCGACATCCCCTAATGTATTAGTCATACATATTAGTAAGAGTATTAGTCAGAGTTCTGACTCATATTAGTCAGAGTTCAAGTATAACATACTTTATTGTCCTTGTGAAAAAAAATTGGATTTAGACCCAGTGTTGCTGGAAACATCCTTAAAAAATGTATATTGCATGCTCTAAATATTCAAATAAAGCCATATGTATGCACAGTTTGCTGTTTATTACATTAATTAACAAGGTGTTTATTGTAATTTACTTCAATGTGTCCCAGTTCAATTCACTGCAGCTGTGATTCAGCTCAAAACAAGTCATTTAAAACCTCAATAAATTTAACTCTTGCATTAAATAATATGAAAAATTATTTACGTTTCTTCTCTAAAAAAAAGTTTTTACCATTTTAATTCCATTTTTCAAAACGCTTGTGTGTGTTGATAAAATTTTCATGAAATTGCCCTTCAGTAAAGTATTTTGAGTACTTTCAATTTGATTCGGTGATGTATTTGACATTGCATAGCTCATAGTGTGACAGTAGTTGACCTAGTTTACATTTATCTTTTAAACTACAAAGTACGTAAGTATTGAATTCTAAATCATGCAGACTGGCAAAGAAAGAATAAAGAAACAACAACAGCCAAAATTCTTGGCAGATGTTTTTATTTTTTTCACCATAGTTTACACATTCTCACACAGAAGCAGCATATGCTAGCAGGAAAAGCAACACCTTGTGCATACTTGTACATATACAATTGCAGCACGCGTACCCTTGAAATAGGACGGTACACACAATGGCAAATGGTAACAATTTCTTATTCAATGTAAATAGCAAAACAGTGATAACAGTAATCCTGAACAGCTCCCTAAACACACACTCACACATACACTCACTCCCTGCTGGTGTTTACTGAGAAGGCGTGGGCAATGTGTAGGAACAATGACATGTGCGAATGTTATGTTGGGCAAAGATCCATGGTGATAAACAGTGACACAATGGCTCAGGCCACAGGCAGGGTGCTCTTCCCTCCGAGCCTGCCTGAACTGTTGTTTCAGCACCAGGATGTGTGTCTGTCCCTGCCAGCTCCACGTGCATGTGTGGCCCTCAGGGGTCAGCGTGGCCCCAATGTGCGCTTTGGAAACAGGATGTGTACCTAGAGCTTACAGCTCTACGCAAGTACAAAAGAGGCAAAAACACTCACCGAGTCTTAACGCAGATGCAGGTTCATACACGTATGCTGTAGTAACAGTTAGCAAGATTACGGCGCAGCAGGTGTGGGGGTGACGCTCTGTCAGTCATGAGGTGAATAGAGGTCATTGTGTTTTTAATGGTAGACGCCTTGGCTGAAACCCTGTCTTGTCTGCGCCATATTTTCCCAAGATTTGAACCTGTTGACAGGTCACATCACTCCCCAGCAGAGATAAACTGTGAGCACGGCTACTCAAAGCTAGCATAGACAAAACATAATCCTGTGTTATCTATGTCACCCAAATGAATACAAAGCCGCACTTGTTTACATTTTGAAAGGCAGCTCTAATACTATACAACGAGCTAGCTTGAAATTAGTAACCAGTTTTGTCTTTCTCTGTTCCTATATCAAGGACTTGATTGAGATTGTAACAACACGTTTCCAGAAGTAAAAAAAAAAAAAAAAACCCTTCAAAAGGATTTTGCCTGTGGTGAATTTTCAGAAAAATGATATTACATTGCAGATTTTGGGACACTTTCAAAGTGAAATGTGCTTCCAGCGAGTGTCCCTAAGAGTGTTTTTATTGTTTCTACAAGTCTTTGAGCTCCTTTTTGGTGATTTGTGTTTCACGGGACTTGTATCTGAACGCTCCTCATCGCATGTTCAGTGCTGTACCAGGTGAGCTACCAAGCAAGTTTACTGCATTAGCAAATCCTTACATATGTAGCTGGTTATGTAATGCAAACGTCAAAATGTATTAGTTTACTAATCATGTACTATTCAAAACATAGTATTGTGCAAGGAACTGCACCTGTATGTTTACCACTATGTGAGCTAGAAGAACATTTGAGAGCAACATCTAAATCACAAATAATTAAATCATTATCATAGTAGAAGTGTTAGAAGTGACTTTATTTATTTGTTTGTTTGAGGGCTCTTGAAGTGTAAAACAGAAAGTGGACTTGCAGTTTTCCTGTCTGATGCTTTTGACTTCATCACTCAGGACAGTCGCTAGTGAAGGGTTTGGGACTGTGTGTATTCTTGTGGTGTCATTAGCCAATCGGTGTTGTGATGACATCAGAGATGGTCCTGTAGGGGCCTTGCACCCACCCAAGCAACTGCCATTCAAATGAATCCTAACAGATAGCTTTCTTCATATAACCCTCCTTGTGTTTAGCTACCAGAGTCAGCTGAGAACAAATCATCATATTCTGGCCAATAGTTAGCAAGAAACAATCACTGCTCAGTGGAACAGTAGTTATGTTATGACTGGCAGCATATGCGGTGTTAACAATGAGTGTCAGCTTCAGACTCTATTCCTTTCAGTCTCTCTGGCTCAAGTCATTTATTTATTAAACACTTCAGCACCTGTCTCTGGGGACTGACAGTATAGCTACTCATTTCCTTATTTGCCTCCTCGGCCCCCGAGTCTCCCCCTGATGACATCAAGCTGGCGCAAACAGCAGTACTGCAGTCAGTGGTCAGCTGACTTGGCCTGTGCTCAGTCTCTGTCGGTAATACCTCACTGGATTAGTTTGGTATCACCATTATTTAAGTCACAATTTCAATCTAAGTTCCATCTGAGGGGGTTTTAGTATCTGAGCTAAGAGCAAATACCAAAATAGCTTTGCATTTTATCTTATTTTCCCATTTTCTTTTGACGGCTCCAGTCAGAATTCCCATTTAAGCCACAGCTGGACCAGGAATGTCCCTTTCTTCTCACCCAACTTTATTTGCACTTCAGTTCACCCCTCTGCCTCACACGTTTCCCTTTTTTCGGCTCTTTTTCTTTAAGTCCATTGCTTTCTTACCCTGTTTTTATAACATCAATCTTTCTCCCCAAATCATCAAATCTCTCGCCCTGACTTTTTGTCATCTGAAACTCCCCCGACTTCTTATAGTCTCTGTGTTCTTTTATTTTTTTCCCCTCTTCTCTTTGTTTTAAAGAGTCATCTTATGGGGGTGGAAAAGTGGAAGTTTTATCAAGGGTAGGAATCAGCGAGTGCCAAAGCCCACAGTCTTATTCCACAGCACACAAAGAGTTGCTCTGGAGATTGGATTACAGCATCACATACAGCTAAAATTAAGTTTTCTCTCCCACCTCTTTTCCCTCTGAGTGCCTCTCCTCCCTCTGTCTGGCTGAATTTTTGCCCCCAGATTTGTTTTTATACTCCCACATAAATACAGATTTGCTAGTAGGTATTTTATTGTCTTTTTCTTATGATTAGTTGTCAAGTGACCAGTGTGGCAATGATCTGTTGTGTTTGCTGAAATCGTTTGCCCGCAGACAGCCTAAAAGCTGACTTCAGATAATAATCAGTAGAGCAGTGTGAAATAGTAGCTATAGGCAGATCGACATAGAATCTGTGCATTAAAATGATCAGCAGATTTCAAAACGTTCACAGTTCCACACATGCATTATTAAATATTGTGGCTAATTTGATTATACTTGTAGGTATGAATTCAAGTGCAGTATAATGTTTAAACCCATTATGCAGATTTTTATCCAAAATCAGCCAAGAAAAAGTGAAGGTTTTCAATTGTTCAAATGCACAATCCTTCATGGTCACAATTCCTTCCAATGACAATAAATTGATAGTACATACAATCAGCCTCAGATTGATTCAGTCTGATATATTGCACACAATAATGATGTAAGCTTTCCAAAAACACTAGTTTAAATCTTTCTAAGGTGAGACAGATGACTTCTTCTGTGCCTCAATGAGTTCTTCTGAGGAAGAACAGGACACTGGATTTACCAAAGGTTATAAGGCTTTTTTTTTCTGGAAGATCTGGCAGTCAGTAGAAAGTAAATTATAATCTTGTGCAAATCATTTGCTTTGGCTTATGTATTATGTCCATGAAATGACTGGTAGCCTATTACTTTTGAATGGAAGGAAATTCTGACCACAGTCATTTTCCACTGATTTTGTTTTGCCGGTAGCACTGTTTGTGAATACTGCTGAAATAAGGTGCCATGTGCAACAATGTGTTTGTGTTGAGGAACACTCAAACCTACCTTTGCTGTTAACAGTCAGGCTTGTATTTACATATTGATATAAAAGTGCTTGTGTTTTATTGCATATAATATGTACTGCTGTAAAGTTCTTGAGTTTTAAATAGTGGAGGTTTAGATTTATTTGTTGAGCAATGAGTTGAAAAAAAAAACTTAATGTAATCTAGGAAGCAGCCCAGCTACTGTCCACCCAGGACAGTCCTTGGCTTCCCAAAATCGTAAGCACTTCAGTGACTGATATCCCATAATCCCAAGCGATAATAAAGTGCACCCATAACTGTGACCCATCTGCTGGGAGTGATTTACAGCATAGAACAGTATTACCGGCATTTTTTCTTCTGTATTACCAGTGGAACAAAGAAATCTTTGTTCAGTTCAGGGAAATGGTACAGAGTGCAGTTTTATTAGAGGGGGACCGGTCTGCCTATGGGACTCCTTTAAAGATACAGAGGGTGAACCTCAATGTTTTGCATGCATTTGGAGGGGCTCCTTCTAGATTGACATGGAGTACGTGCAGTCCTGGCATTCAGTAAGGGTTTGGCATCTCTTTAAACTTTCTGCTGCCTGGAATTGAAGATATACACTTTGGCTTTGACAGTCTTAACCGAGTGTGACTATAAACACAATATGCATTCCTTTCCTGTTTTTCCTCTGCTCTGTTCCTCTCTCTCCCTCTATCCATCCCAATTGCTGCCAGATATGCACACCTTTTAAAACCGGATTCTTCCAGCAGTACCCCCTCCTCATCTTGCAATTGCCGTGATGGCCTCATATCATGATCGGTTACTCTGCACTTCGCATTTTAGAGCTAAAAATGGCTCCCAAAAAGTTCCAGCT
The DNA here is from genome assembly GCF_018340385.1 of Cyprinus carpio. Classification (NCBI taxonomy): domain Eukaryota; kingdom Metazoa; phylum Chordata; class Actinopteri; order Cypriniformes; family Cyprinidae; genus Cyprinus; species Cyprinus carpio. Next base: position 14,796,312 of record NC_056574.1, on the reverse strand, counting down.
GCACTTATGCAGAAAACATTCAAGAAAATTAATCAACAGTTCCTCATTTATTGCAAGCTTGGATCACAAACCACAACTCTGTATGGAGGAGCACTTGAGTGCATGAAAGGGAGATGAGCTGATGAGGTCCAACAAAGTGGAGTTGGACGTTCTTATTCCCTTTGGTTCTTCCTGTGAATATGGATGGCTCTTGCAAGCATAACACAGTAAAGTTATTGATAAATAAAACATTAGCCATAAAACCTCAAGAAAAAGTTGAGCGTATACAACGTAATCCATTGCAACACAGCCCTGCGCACTCACAAATATAATATGCTGTGTGTGTGCATGCTTTTGGAGGTGAACGCTCCTTGGGATGCTGGAGCTAAAGTGAACCAGATGTAGTGAATGGAACATGCTGAGTTTTTGCACGCTGAGGTAATTCTCTGGTTTATTGCAGGATGATATATCCATGCTTGTGCTCATTCACATATGCAAAGAGGCGATCAGGCAATCATTTGTCACAGTGCAGCCCCGAAGCAAAACATCATAGTTTAACAGTAGTCCAGAGGAGCCCCTGGCAACACTACTACAACCCTGCTGCTAAAGACCGCTATCATTTCCATATGCAAAGCTCGCTCAAGGCTCCACATCTAAATGGCCTTTGGTTAAACAGATGTAACTGCTGCTTGGTACAAGTTGCCCGGTTTTAGAAACGGAATGATTCATGAGAAAAAAGCAGCACTTCGTTCTTCAACACCCGGTCTTATTCTTATGAACAAACTCTGCATCACCGCCCTACCAGGACTCATTCACCAGATACAAATAACTTATTTTTGACATTATATGTTTTACCTTGAGCCACGCTGACTTGAATTGCCCTGAGACACAATAATTGGGCAATGGAGATGAAATGCTTGTTAATTAAACATTTTGGCAGATCTTAGAAGGTCTTGATATCTGCTGGTCTAAGAGAATGATTGAAGCCCAAATGAATAGTCCCTAAATTAGAACTACCCATTCTGCTTTCCTTCCCCCGCTTCTTCTTTCCGTCATTTTCTTCTCTAAGCCCTTCTGGAGCCGTGTACCAGTTGGCAGGATGGTGCTATATCAGCTTCTCTGATTTTAGTCCCGAAAATATTCAGAGACTTGACAGCGGGCTTGTTTTGGCTGCAGAACTGAGCCGAATGGTCTCGGGAACAGATCAGCAAAAAAGCTGCGTTTTCCACACCTCTATTTTCTTCATTTGTGTGGGTCTGAGGGTGCTGGGATAAAAGCGGTTGGTGGATAAACCCTTTGCGTCCACTGCACTGTATGTGATGGGTGGAGGGGTGAATAAAGAAACAAAGTAATCCTCTAGGTGCTGGAGGATAGTCGGCATTATGTGCAGGCTGTGTCATCTAGAGTGCATGGTTTCATTCAACGCTCTCAAAACAAACACATGGCGAAGCCAGCAAAGGACCTTAGGGGGCGAACTGTTGGAACTTGTCTTGTTTCCTCACGCGGACATATTAACACCATGAACACAGACACATTCCTGTGCCGTCAGACTACAAAGAGTCTTCTACCCGTAACCTCGCAGCCTCTAACCACATGCAAATCACGAGGGTGGTGGTTTTGCAAAGAGAGAAAGATCAGAGATTGGGGAGATGGGAGAATGCATGTCTTTCAGGCCTGACACCGTTCAATTCAGACGTGTTTCCCAGACATTCTTTTGTTTTGTAGAGTTAAACACGTTCATTTTGTCAGGCTGATGAATGGCCATTATTATTGGTTTAATGGATTAAATGTTGATGCTAAGGGCACTTATCAACACAACACCCTTCTCTTGCTCTTTGCCCCTCTCGCTTTTTGACATTTGGATTTTCGCTGAGCTTTAGCTAAACAGACCTCAACTGTAGGTCAGTGGTACGTGGTATGAATGGGCCTTTCAATCGCCCATCCCATCCTTCTTCATGCCAACCACATCCCGGCTCTTCCCAATGTTCCATCACCAACAAGTAGTGCCTGTGTTTGGGAGGAAATTGTAAAACCACAGTTTTTATAGGCCCACAGCATCATGCAAATGCTTTAGACCTTAGTAAGCATACAACATTGACACAAATTTGACAAAAACAAGACTGAGAAAGAAGTACAGTCCATATACTTAGCTATTTTTGGAACTGGTATACATTGAACAAATGAAACTATGTTTTTACCCAAATTTACAGTGGTTGAAACAACTCTGAAGGTTGAAATGTTTTATTTTTGGTAAAGGTTTATGCAAGGATGCAAAAGCTTCATGCACATTTTTGTTAATTGTTTTGTTGAATTCATTCATTCATTCATCTTTTTATTTTTTATTTAAATACTATAGACCCCTAGTGGCATTGCCTTTCTGGGTCACCTGGAACTGTAGTATGTGATTATAATTATTATAATAATAACAAGCAGAATTGCAATTGACCTTGATAGCCAGTGATCACTATGGATTTTTACAGAAAAGAGCAGCTTTGACTTTCAAAATAAATCAAAGTTTAAAGCTTATTCTCTGCGAAAGATGCATTTCAAATGTAGACACATGAATGAGTGATTTCTGCCAAACGTTGTTAGAACAACAGGTTTTTTTTTTCAAAGTTGCTTTCAAAAATCACTTAAAAATAGGGGCTTTCTGTTCGAATGTGCATGACACATATGGCATAACCCAGGGTTTCTTTGGAACAATGAACATATTAACAGACTTGTTTACTCTTGCTACTGACTCAAAATGGTAACAGACCTGAACGAACATGGACGCATCTTGTTCACACTGTTTGGGTCTACTACTCAGATTTTACTATCTGGATCTAAACGGTACGTTTGCATCATTATTGTGAGTTCCAGCAGCAGCTGTTTTTCCATTGTACATATAAAATCCCTTCCACTGGATTCACCACCAAAACTTTACACATACACAGTGTCTGTCTACCATGTATGCATTGCAAGAAATGTAAAGAATGCAAACTGCTTGCTGAAGCAAAATATTTATTCGGTGTGGTCTAATGCAGTTCACTTCCACAACTTGGAACATATTGCTGTGTCGGGTGTGCAGGAGAAGCTCTAGCGTGAAAGCTTCTTAGGAAAAAGAGGACTTGTCTTTTTTCCAATCCTATGTCAGCATGAGGGGGTCTGCTGGAGCGTCAGCCACGGATCAGCCTGCTTTTGTTGGGTGAGCCCAGGTTCACAGCACCCATGGACTTCAAAGTGGGGGGTGTCAGCCCACATTAGAGGAGATGAGAGACCATGGGCACAGAGAATAGCAGATTTTATACAGTGCAGCTCAGGAGAACGGGCTGTTGTCTTAGCTGGCAAGTCAGTCATGCAGCACTAAGGCAACAATTATGTGTGTTGGATGGAGCTGTCCAGTATAGTGAGAAAGGAGAAGAGAGGAAAAGTGGGGACGTGGGGATGTGGTCTGGCTGCAGGTAGAGAGGATGGACTGGGTCAGAAGTTGATTCACACAGGAAGCACAACATCCTCCCAACAAATCCCAAATATCACGTCCAAATACCGCCTGATGAAAAAAGTGGGTTTGATTGGTGACTTTAATGCTTCCATTCTGTTTACACCATTGTGAAATATCAGTTTGTAGATGTAGTTCTGGGATGCATTTCCTAAAAGCATCATAAAAAGTAGATCATAGAAACCACTGGCACTGTTAGTCTGGTATTCTTAAAGATATAGGTTCTTGACAATGCCATTGAAAAACCATTTCCTCATAGAAAAACTTTTCAGTAAACAGTTATTTAAAAAAAATAATAATAATTCTTAGTGTAAAAGACATTTTAATAATCTAAAGAACTTCTTCCACTATAAAGAATATTTTTGTGGAATGGAAAGATTCCATGAATGTAAAGGTTCTTTATGGAACCATAGATGCTAATAAAGATTTTTAAGAGTGTATGAGCTTACAATGCTTATGGGATACAAAGCCCTGTGAAATAAGTTTATGAATAGCTATGGGTTCAACTGCAGTACCAAACACAGAATCAGTATTAATTATCATACAAGTAAACCAAAATGTCCTTAAAATCAATCAGTGTAATGTATTAATATGACCTTTTTTTGAGGGTGAGTGCATCATGTAACCTATCAGCCTGTGCAACCTGATAACTTCCTCCAAGTTGATGCACCACCTTTGACCTGTTGACTTCTGACTTTTTCGCCACTTTGTTTTGCTCACTCCTTACTATGCAAACTGCATATGGTTAGTTGCATTTTATTATTTATTATTCAAGGGTTTTAAGAGCATTTCAAGAAGAACAGATGTTGTTTTGACATTTTTTCAGTACATTTTTGTCAGTTTCAATAAGGTACATCCATGTGGGAGAATTGTCTGTTCAGACAGTTGAATTATCAGCAGGTGTGACCTTCGACCCCATCCCTCTCACCTCTGTCAACGCACTGTATGGTTATTCTTTACTCAGACATGAGGATGAATGCTACAACTCTTCTTTGTCTCCTTCACCTGCTGGTGGACAGACAGAACGTATTCCTCTTCAAAAACAACACAACCCTTGTCTCTGCATGTCCAGTTCTCTACACCAGTTTATCTGTCTGCAGTGACAGATGAAGAGAAGGAGACACCAGTGATGAATGATCTGGAAGAATTCAATAAGTGTTACCTAGCCGAAACAAACCAAGGTATTTTTAACCTAGAAGGACGTTAACCATGCTAGGTTAAACATTACTAGGTCTGTGATCATTGCCATCAGTTATTAATCATCAATCTGACAGTACAATTTTAAAAATAAAGGTTACAAAATGACCATAGAAGTACCATTTTTGGGCTCCTCAAAGAACATTTCACTGAACCTTTTTTTTTTTTTTTTTTTTTTTTTTTTTTTATGTGAAGAACATTTTAACAATCTAAAGAGCCTTTTCCACTATAAAGAACCTTTAGATTCCATTTTGTTAGAGGTTCTTCATGAAACCATAGATAGAAACCATAGTTTTCACTTGACATCACACACAGATATAGCCACCTAGAGACAACAGTGGACGGCAAACTTTTTTTTTTTGTACTAATACAGTAGCTATGTTTTCATCCAAAGTTGCAAATTTAATTTAACTTATTCAAAAAAATATGAATATTGCCTAAAACTTTTGCAAACGTTTCCATCCAATCTGCATTTGAGCCGTTTCAGAATTATTAAAATTTCAGGTAGTGTGATTGGTGCGCAGGGTAGGTCACATGAGTTTTTTGTTTGTGCACTGAGGAATTTATTTGGTTAAAGTGTTACTGAATTATTCACATCTTCCTATCAGCTATATAAAAAAATCTGCCTGAACTGAGCACGTTTGTTTTTTAATGTGCATTTTAAGAAACGTGCATATTATATGTGCATTTATATAATTATGCATCATGCTGTTTACATGTTTTTTTTTAAATGACATTGCAGAATTCACACAAAAATATGTGAATGGAAACATAGCTAATGATAATAAAAGACAAAAATTCTGTATAAACCTTATTGTTGCTGCATACATACAGGCAAGCAGAATATAAGTGCAATGCACAAAATTTCATGTTTTCCATAAAAATAAAATAAAGTGCAATATTGTGTGTTGCATTAACATTCTAAGCTCATCTGCTTACCTGTAGCCTATATAGTATGCATCAATATCAATAAGGTGTACTTAATTTGATCTATTAATATCACTCTTAGTACATTAAGCCATTCAATTCAGTACTTTAAGCATTTAAGAATGTCCTGCTAAAATATTGCGACGGGTGTTGAATATGGACTGCAAGTGCCCGAAACTTGCAGTTTTTTCAAATATCTTTGTTTTTACGTGTATTTCTATGCAGATAATAAGGTATTCTGGTGGTTTCCGGTTTATGAATAATGATGAGTAATGATGAGTAATGATGCTTGCCTAAGCATTCCATGTACTGTCTGTTCATCTACATGCACACATATCAGCATCCTCCACAAACAGACACACACATCAGTCTGGGTCATTGGTGTACAGATGTTTCCTTAACGGATGAAAGTCAGAGAAGCTCCCTCCATGGGAGGCTGGGATCAGGCTGGACCCGCACCAGAAACTATCCACGCTTCCAGAGGGTTTCCTGCCACTCCATGCCACGCTCTGCCAATATTTCTGATTTATTCCCTCAGGATGTTGTGAGGGACACTGGTAGGAAGTGTGAGCTGACAGGCCAATCATTCGGTGTGCTCTTTTCTGATAAGAGCCTGTTTGGAAAATAATAAATCTGAAAACACCACAATTTCACATTTGTTTGATTGCAATGTACAAAAGATGTACAATATATGTCACCAGTCTTTTGTGGCTGGGATGATTTGGAAATGTTCATGCTCAGAAGTGGAACATGCTGCATTAATACTATATCCTACCATTTTTCTCCCCCATTTACACAGTTAGGCAAGGTTGCTTGCACCAATACATTTTTTCACATGACCATCATCTACCCCGGGGGTTTCAATTCTGGTCCTCAAGATTTTTGCAACAACCTTGATCAAACTCACCTGCCTATAACTATCTGGTGATCCTGAAGAGCTTGATTAGCTTGTGTGTTTTTTTTAAGTTAAAATATGGTAGACTTTGTTGTAATATACATTATATTAGAACTTGTTTTCATTTGAGTTCATCTGCTTGTTTCTAACAAAGGGATCTTTCATGCAGATCTGCCGAGCTGAAGGTGCTACACACAGCCAGGAACAACACATGGTTTGGCAGACTTTACTCTTATCATTACTTCCTCTGTTGTTTGAGAATAATAGTACCTGCTTTTTCCTTATTACCTCACTTGGCTAATAAATAAAGAGTTGATATGTAAATGTAGGCGGTCATACAATATGTAATCCAATTGATTTTTGAATGAGCTTAGTTTCTGTAAAAGGTCTATGTGGACTTTTGAGCTCTCAAAGTTAAAAAAGAACAAGTACAGCCCACTTTTGTGTGATATAACTCCTTTAAATGGCTTTAGTGGAAAGCAGGCACACGGGAGGATTTTTCTGATCCCAGAGAGTGGTCTGGAACACTGTTCTGCTGGCGGTGTAATCCTGCCTGCAGGTGTGATCGTGTTTTTCTTGCACAGCTGAGATTTTCTTTTCTTGTCTCCTCAAATCTTATGGAAATCTAAAAAACTATGTGGAATATTTTCTACCTGACGGTACATACAGATATATATATAATATATATATATATATATATATATATATATATATATATATATGTATATATATATGTATGTATGTATGTATGTATGTATAAGAGTGGCTTTCAGGGCAAGAGAGAAAGACAGAGAGAGTAATAAACATAACTGAGAGTTGGACTGCTTACATAACTAACTGTTTGATCTAAACCTTTTGAACCAAAAAAAAAAAAAAAAAATTGGTGTTAATGGGCATCCAAGCTACTATACTCAATAACATACATCTTCAAAACTGAATACTTCTTTACAAAAAAATATCATAAACAACAAAAATTTACAGTAATTTTGTAAATCTGATTATAAATGACATATATTGCCGGTAAAAATAATAAATCATTCCATTTTGACAACAAAATAGCTTTTTCAGTTAAAATCTACATTATGGATGGATGAATTTGCTTGTGTATAAATTGCAGCAGTGTATAATGCATCATAACAATTTCTGACACTTTTTCTGACAACGTTTTTATTATTTCTCTATATGTGGGCAAAGACAAACCATAGAAAGCAGTCGCTCACAGTACCTGCTTGCTAAATCACTGCATGTGTGAACGTCTTTGTGCTCTGTACAGCATAACATAAACAACAATGTCTTGTTTTGTCATGCTACACTGCAGCTCTCTGTATGGGTAAAGTTACACGGTTTGAAAACAGCTACTCTCACACTACTGCATTTTTTTTTTTTTTAGTTTTTGAAAACCTGAATCCAGCCTGTCACACTCATTTAACAGGCGTCTGCTTTTGAAGCACCTGTCAGCTCTCTCTCTCTCTCTCTCTCTCTCTCTCTCTCTCTCTTTCTCTCATTCACATTTCACCTGCACTCATGTCTGATCTTGCATTGGTGATTAATGTGATCCAACAGGTGTTTGCAGAGACAAACCTCTCCACACGTTGCAATAGAACTGAACCTCTTTTAGCCCTGCAGGCATTGTGCCATGGCTCTATTCATCACCGCGTCTGGAACAAAACTGCCTAATCACTGACAAGACTGGAAGAGTTGCTCTCTTTCTTTTTTTGTTTTTTCTTCATGAACATAACTGTATTTGACCAAGCATGTGAAAATGAATTCTAACTAAAAACCATACTGTGGGAGAACCATACTTCAGAGGCTTTCTTGTGTTTGATGACCTTGTGAACCTGAGCATGTGTGTTTTTTCGCTTGAGGCTGCATGTGAGACTTGGAGCATGAAGACATGCGCCTGTAGGTGTGTGAGGAGTGTGACTTCGTGTGCGCGGTGCGGTGCTGAGGCCTGCGGCGGTGCTGCTTATGAACTGGTCAGACTGCCTTTTTGATTCTCATTTCCAGTGCCACGAATATCATCGAGTTGTTCCAGCTGGCCTCCGCTCCCTCATCATGCAGGACTCGAGCAGACCTGCTGCGGTCACTCTGTTCCACGTTGTCAGCACAGCGTGCATGAAACAAGATCTTAATAAGAAAAACCTCATATGCATCCAAGTGCTTGTCTGCACTGCTTACTTCCCTCGGCACCTGCTCATGATTTCATTTTTAAAAGGGGTCATATCGTGGATTTTCCTATTTAATTTTTCTCCCTTAGGTCCACTCATAATGTTTAAAATGAGTTCCATTTTTTTTAACCAGAAAAAAGTTATATTTAGTTTTATATGAGCATTTTATACTCTCTATCTGACCCTTAAAATTAAACAAGCTGTTTTTTTCTTTTTTTCTTTTTTTTGGCTGCTGTGCCTTTAAGACATCAACTGTATGTACAATGTCTTTGCATGTGAAATGAGATACTGCACTTTGCTGCTAACTGCGGGTTTGCTGTTCAAAATTTTTACATGCCCCAATGACAATATGAAAATCAAACAATTTGCATTGAAATGTGCTTCACAACCTGTAAACTGAAATGCCCCTGTGAAGTTTGCTTAAAGTACACTAAAAAGTGCACTTTGTAATAATTTTAGTTTGAGTGTTTTATATTAATGTAGATTTTATATCATGTTTTAATCTGTTGGATACTTATTTTGATGTGTTGGCTAACATTCTAAAGCTCAAGTACTTGATTGTAAGTTAACTATATTGTGTTATTCAAAATTACATTTAAAATAAATATATTTTAAATGTATCTAAATTGCAACTTCATCATTATAAATCTGTAATTACAATATATTTAAATTACATCAAAGTATATTTTTGTGTACCATAAATGTTTTTCAGTACATTCAGCAGTAACCATATTTGCCATAATTCAACCATATTTTCCAAACCATATATCAAAAACAATAGAAGTAGTTATGAAATTACATTCGAATATGTACTTAAGTCATACTTAACTGGGTCAAAAAGCACTTAAAAGTGCTTTAACGTGCAATTAACTTTCTTTATTATGATTAATTCTTCTTGTGCTAAGACGTGATCCAGGCATTGTAGTCAGAAAATATTGTGTGTGAAGCTGATTTGAATTTGTTTTAGACCATTAGACATGATTTTGCAGTGCCTTCGATGCTTGTCTGAAACCAATTTCCTTTGGAAGAAAAGCCATGCTGCTGCTTTTGGTTTTGGACATAGTGCTTGTCCTGTTCCACACACACTCCTTACAGCAGTTTGGAAGCCATTTCTGCTCTTTTCGCTGTACGTGGGGAACTCAAAATGTCTTCTTTTTTTTTTTTATCAGGGCTGTTTTGGCACAGGTCCCCTTCATAACAAAACCTCTCCCGTACTGTCTCTGCAGGTTATGTGTTTGTCACTCTGATATGTAATGGTCCAGGCCTTGGCAAGTCTCACTTGTTTTTCTGTGGGACAAATTAAGTATTTTGCAAGAGCTTGGCAGCAATTGGGCCAACGTTTTCTGGGTATTCACTCACTCCGTTTTCAACAGAAAGATGAACTCTCTTTTTGATGCCAAGACATGAAATGATACAGAAATGTGGTCATGTTTAATCTAAAGCTGATCAGGTCTGAAGAATTCTAAAAAACCTATAAACTCAAGGAATGTCTCTTCTCAGCTCACTGCTGACTGATTCTGTATTTTAGTAAATGGTGTATCCATGAAATGTGCTGTTACTTTTAGCTCCTGTGGGATTTTTTGCATATGTTGAAATGTGGATCAAAAATCATATTTTTTTTAATTCACAAATCATTTTGTTCTCTTTTAACACTTTTATGATACACATTTTGACAAGAAAAAAAATGCATATGCATTTATATACATTTATATTGTATAAGCAGTGCCTATTTTAATAGATACTTTTTTTTAACAAAAACCAGACCTAAAAATATTATGAAAGATATTTCAAAATTTTTATTGATTTATAGCAGAGGTTTGTGTTATGTGTTGAAAAATTTCTAACCTTATAAATAATCCTTAATATTTTATATTAATATGTGATTTTTTTATACTAACTTGTGTTATTTCAACATCAGTGAATTTACTATAATCAGTATTAAAATTAAAATTTAAATTAAAATGAGTAACTTGTTTAATATCATACATGCATACATTTTGATAGTTTTATTTTATTTGAAAAAAAATATGTTACCCTGCTTTGATAACAGACTGACATTTTCTTGACATTGTTATTTACTAAAAGCAATTAAAAAAAAGAAAAAAGAAAGAAAAAAGAAAATGTAATCAATTATATAACCACTGTTTCCCCTTTTAATAAAAAAAAAAAAAAAAAAAAAAAAACCTGAGGTAAACCCTGCTAAATGACTGAGAGCTCAGGATGTTCACTTTAAGACCCACCAGGACATGGTGACATACATGGCCCTAAAGAAATTCACCAAAAAAATAATAAAAAAAAAAAAGAAGAAGAAGAGGACAAAAATGAATAAGGAGATTGTTAATGAAACGCTGAATTAGCAATTTATTTTGAATCTTTGAACTTGATTTGGTTGACTTTGGCTAAGTGATACTGCTTGCTGCTTCCTCCCCTTTTCCCCTAAACTAAAGTAATCCTGAAATATCACACAGTGAGACCAAGATCTAGTTTCATTGCATAGATCACTGATGTCTTTGATGAGCAAACAGACGCTCATCGCATCTCAGCGCGGCAGATATTTACTCACAGAGCTGTCGTCACCCTTTTCTGAGTCGAGTGAATGAAACAGGTGTCCACCCACCTGTAAAACAGCAGCAGACTCACAGCCAGTCTCCAAGCAGGGCAGAACACAATCTTTGAAACAGGAGATCAATTGTTTAAATCCAAAGACTACACAAAGGCACAGCCGCCTCAATGAATTATGATAACCTTTGACCCCAAAGTCAATGTGCGTCTGTTGATGTCCCAGGACATATCTGATGGTGTAGTTGATAAAAAAAATTAAAATTGACCGGGTTTACATTTTTACAATGGTTAATGTTTTACTTACTACTCCAGTAACTGAGCGCTCCTGAATTTTGACTCTAGTAAAGTCATAAAGTTTTATAGGTAAAGTTGGCATACTTATCCCGACAAACAATCTAGAGAGCTTTCTGAGGAAATACAAAGGTCCAGAGCGCCAAGTCCTGGTTGTGAACTAAATCATTTGTTTACAGTTCCTCTGAATGAAACATGCGCACAATGAAATCACTGTTCTCCAGAAAGGGTTTGTTTATGTGCGTGTTTATCTGTCATCCGCTCTTGATGAGGACAGAACACTGTTACAGAAAGCATGCAAAACCAGTTGAGAAAGAGCATGCAGGCAGTATTCAGACACCTAAGAAACATGTATGAATGTTATTTTGTGAGAAAATAAAATCACAAACTGACTTAGAAAACCTAGTCACTTAGAACATGACTTAGAATGCCTAGTCAGCTACATTGTTGTCTACTGCCTACTAGTTAGTTAGACAATTAGCTAACTAGGGGCTGTTCATACAAAATGCGTTTTTGCATTCCAGTGGTTTCCTGTAGTTTTTCTCTGTAAACATGCCCTAGATAGACATGTTTAAATATTCAAATTTTGCCAGGCCAGTAGTTGGCGATGTCACTTTGTAAAGAAACATTACGCACCTGCACACATATGCATTTTTTCATTTACTCACGCATACTGTACAAATAGACTGAACAGGTAATACGTATGCACATGACATCACAGTTTTCACAAGGTGTGTTTTTACAAACACAGTTTGTAATTTACACAGAGACGATAACATTTTTGCTTTCAAATGTTTACATTCTCAGGCCCCAAAATGCTGTTGTCATTTAAATGAACAGCCAAAATGCATAAAAAAGGTTTCTGGTTTTAGTTGAAAACAGTGTTGTGTAAAGACTCCCTTTAATGCTGGAACGTGTTTTGTGTGAATGGCCCCTAAAGTTTAGCATTAGTATGTTGCTAAGATATCAATGTGATTATGTAACTGTCACCTTTATGTTCAGTAAAAAAAAAAAAAGTTTGTATACCCTTGTTTTCCTCAGTCTTAAGCTGTGTCCGAATTAGCTCTCTTGTTCACTTATTCAGTAATCCCTATGTAGTGTATAGTTGTGTGCACTACATCAGAATGGAGTGACTGAACTGAAGGTAGTGAATTCGGTCGGTGACGTATACACTGCGCGTCAGTGAGCAAGAGCTGTTGCAGAAACATCGTCACATATGTACTTTTATCATACATGTACCTTATTTTAGAAGATACTATTAATGACAATAAAGCTCACAATGACTTTACATTGTAATTTTACAAACCTCTGCACCAGCTTTGTGGTTTCATAGCTGTTAATTTGTTTTGTAATGCTTAATATGTTCATAATCATTAAAAACACTCAAAATCAGAGAGAATTGTGGGCATAAAGTAGTGAACGAATGCAGGGAATTAAATCGTTCACTCAGAAACCAGACAGCACTACAAAATGGCTGACACCCAATATAGTGCACTATAGGGGATAGGGAGCGGTTTCGGACAAGGCTCTAGTTCCTGTTTCATTTTGTTCTAGTCAGTAGTTTGTTTGCATAGTAACTGATTACGTTGTACACCTGTGTCTTGTTTAGTTTTCATTAGCCTTTGTGTGTGTGTGTGTGTGTGTATTGGCTTTACAAAGTATAGACGTTACATTTAGCACACTTTAAAGGGGTCATATTATGCTTTTTCACTTTTTCAACTTTAGTTAGTCTTTAATGCTGTTGTTTGAGCATAAAAAAGATCTGCCAAGTTACAAAGCTCAAAGTCTACTTAAAAAGGAGATATTTCACTTTGAAAAATCAATTTTCAAAAACTACAACGAACGATATCACAAATGATATCACAAATACCGATGAACTGTGTTGGGCAGTAACTATTATTTAGTAACGCGTTACTGTAAATTAATTACTTTTTTAGTAATGAAGTAATTTAACACGTTTTAATTTTCAAAATAGTAATTAGAGTATAGTTACAAGCCGAGGTCTCTATACGTTACTGCCACGTTAAATTGCTGACAGAATGCAGTGTTTTATAATCTAGAGATTGTAAAAAGGATGTAGCACATGCACTGTCGAGTCAAGTGCCAGTGGATCAGAGACCTGCTCCCGCGAGACCCGAGTCCGACGCAACAGAGTGCAGCGCGCGGGACGAGACTTGTCACGGGACTCTCAAGTCAAGTCAAGTCAAGTCTGCTTTATTGTCAGTTCTTCCACATGTACAGTACATACATACAGAGAATCGAAATTGCGTTACTCTCAGACCCCCGGTGCATACAGATAACACTAACAGTAGAGCCTAAAATCTAGATCAAATATAAAATATAAGATAAAACTATACAATAAGGGAATGTAAAATATCTAAACATAAAATAACAAATAACAAATAGCAAAATATCTAAACATAAAATATCTAATACAAATAAATTGTTATTCATCCATTGCACAAAAGCAACATTAACTAATATAAAATATAAACGATTACCAGGCGCAAGTGTATAGTTTCTATTTAGGCTAACACATGATTGCTGCGTTGAGCAATGCAGCGCTGAAATTTGTGCTCACGAATCCTTTCAATATAACACACGAATTGTGTTATGAAAGATTCATTATGCATATATTTATTGTTATAACAGAGATGTGTGAGATTGCGATGAAATGAGATGTCTTTTAATTTAGAGATTATAAATGCAGCGCTCTTTGCTGGCATTCTGCCATGCCAAACCATGCACGCAGCAGCCGCTCGCTTTTTAATTAAAAATAACAGTGTTCTGTTAATGTTGACGCTTTAATAACATATAATTATTGGGAGCGTATGCTGGGATTTCATAAATTTCATGGAGAAAAAAGTAACGTAACTAGTAATGTAACTAATTACTAATTACTTTTAAAATAAAGTAATCAGAACAGTAACGTGATTACTTTTAAAAGGAGTAATCAGTAATTTGATTACATTTTCAGAGTAACTTGCCCAACACTGCCGACGAATGGGACAAGACCTGGTTGAGCTGCACTAGAAAAGGTAACGAGTGTTATCACTATGTCGGAGACATAGCTTTCCCAAGGCAGATGAACTTGTGTGATTACAATCATCCAGGTTTAAATCACATTCAAATTGATTTGATTTTGATGCAATATTTACACTGAAGCTCGCAGCAGGCGGCTATGCTAAGACCCACCACACTCCTACTACAACCAATCACATCACACACTGACCCAGCTAACCCATCACAACAGCTAACCAATCACAGCACATTTCGTGTTTCAGAAGGCAGGCCTTCATTTGATACAAGAACTTTTCGATCCATTCATGCCAGACTTGCGAGAGTGGTGTTGTAATAATGTAAAATATGTGAAAAATAATGTGTTTTTCGAACAACCTAGTCTGAGAGCCTGTTCTAGTACACCCCCAAAACAAAATCAAGACTTTGTAAAAGAGCATAATAGGACCCCTTTAAATCATATCTGTTTTTGGTTATTTCACAAAATTTACATTACTGCATATACAGTAGATTCTCATCTCTAACAATAATAATCATAATTACCTATTGCTCTCACATATAATGTAAAACAGTCCATTTTATTCTATTTTATACTTTTACTTATTGTTTGGTATATTAATTATTTTTATAACTGATTTTTCTGTCGCTTCATCCACTCTTAAATGGATTTTTGGTTGAATTATTTGTAATGCATTCTGGGATCTCCTTCATGCATTACTTCATGAGAATTTGACCAGAATAAGGCCACTGTAGATCCGTTTATGTTTTTTATGTTTATGAATGGCTTTTCTTTAGAAAATCTGAAAGCATTTCCAGTTCTATAATAGCATGGCCCCATCAGACACAACTTTTGAAAACATTTGTTTGGGAGTTTGGTTTTCAAAAAACTCACCACTAGAGCCCTGCACGGGCCTCAGATCTAGGCTCTGGCTCGGCCCTTGTCCGACAGTTTATCAGAATTCTCAGCCCGAGTCCGACTGGAGCCTATCTTTTCTCTCTCAGTTCCCCATTACACAGCTGCTGTAGTTCAGTTTTGTTTTTAATGGCAAAGTGGTTATACTTCTTATTGTTTCTATATTAAGTTAATTTAGAAAAATGTTTGGAACATTTTTTGTTTGTTAAATTTAAGTTTTTGTTTTTTAAAGTGACAACTAAACTTATAGCGGCAGACAAAGAGTTTACCAAATGTTTGATCAATTTAGCCTTCTCAAATCAACACAACTTGTCTAAAATAAAATCTATAGATATAAACCACTTCAAGCATATCACAATGTTAATTTTAAATGTTAGATAAAAGTGCGCTGTTTGGCGCATATCCAAGCATTGTGCGGAGAGTGGAAGCTAAAGCGTACTTTGCAGGGCATGTAGGCACCGGTGCGATCACATGAACCTCCTTCACGCTTGCCGCTGCTGCTGCTGTTGCTGCTGGCGGGGACGCTAAATAATGCGAGCTGGTCTTGACAGTCTTGGTAGTAAGGTCTTGTGTTGTTTCCACCAGCGTGGCAAATCTTTTTCACCACAAAAATTGATGGATGTCTCAAATATAAAAATAAGAAGAAGCCTCAAACAGGCAGGATGCCCGGCCCACATCTGAGTGATGATGTGAAAATTGGCCCGAATCCAATAAGTAGTGCCCTGTCGGGCTCGGGCTGAAATGCCAGGATCTACATCACTGGCCTGTATTGCAGTGATGGAACAAAGTCATAGACTGAAACCAGAAGTTTGGCGATGTCTTTGTGAAAAACTAAAACTCTTGTATCTTAATTTGGGGGGGGGGGGGTGTGCTGCAAATGCAGCTGAATTAAAACAGAAGCATGTTACATGGTAGATGAGGAAAGCTTCTGGGACTTTACGAGTAACTGAACAGTTTACCCACTCGCTATGATCTCCACGTCTGTCCACTGCCATCAGCTGCTCCAATGGTTGACGGTTTTATGGTCTGCCCACTTCACAGTTCAAGCATATCTAAAATGATTGTCTTCAGCAAACAAATTCTGATCTCTCCTTCCACACCAGGGCTGGAATGCTGGCCAAGAGGGGCCACTTCTTCACCACAGGGGCCGTATCAAAATCCGTCCAATGATACTGATCTGAAAAGAGGAAGAGCTCCTCCTAAAGATGATGAGTCAAACCAAGATTACTAACACTATTTCTATGACAACAGCCATTAGTGAAGCTCCCGCCCACACTCAGCTGTTACTAATGTAGCACTGTTTCTCAAGCAACACAAATTATCTGGAAAAAAATGAAAATCATTAATGGAATTTCATCATAAACCCTTTAAAATTAATGAGTGATGGCATAGGCTACACTAAATTCCATATTTTCACTATTAAACTGTGCTAAACTATGATTAGCGTAACTAACGTGGCATCGGCATCATGAAACAACAGCTTACACCTGCTAGGGTGAGTCTCTCTTTGTCAGAAAATTCCTCTGTGGAGGGTTCTGGGGAGAGGGATGGGTGAGATTTATGGAAAGGAGTGGGAGTGAGGTATGAGCTCGCTGATGGCTGACTGACACACAGCTTGAAAGTATTAAAAGGGCCGATAGAGCACAGCAGGATGAGTAATACAGGGTGCACACATTCGTATGCAAAATGTCATCCTAGGTGCGCACAGTGTATCTTTTGAGCTTGCATTGACTAATGCTCCCATAGAAACTTTGCCGTTACTTGCATTCTTGTAAGGGTTAGTTCATCCAAAATTAATGTTTGTATGTTATTTACTCACCCTCATGTCTGTCACAGTGTTTTGCAGGAAGGAATGCACGAAGACAAGGAAGATAACGACATACATTCTTTAATAATACACAAAGGGGTAATCCACAGAGAGAGGGCAGGTACACACGTACACACTGACGTAAATGTAATACAGGACAAAGAAATACTGAACAGAATGCAACTTATAAGGGGAATGAAATGAGGATAATTACTAGACACACCTGAACATAATGACATAATCAACAGGAGACAGAAACTAGTTCACACAGAGAACATGGGGAATGAGAAACACAACAAAATGTCCATAACTGTGACAGTTCGCCCCCCTCCCGGAAGGCGCGACCTCGCACCATGGAGGAAAAGGGATGGGACAGAGGGGGATTACGGAGGAGGAAAAAGGAGTTGATGTGGGATGAAAAAAGGAAAAAGGCCGAATGACCGGGAGGAGGACGATAAACAGAGTCCAGGGAGGTGATGATGGAGGGAGGAGCCAGGGAGACAGCGGCGTAGCAGGTGGTAGAGGAGCCCGGGGGCGGAGACGGAGAGCCGATGAGCCAGGGCGACACGAAGGATCCGGAGGGCCAAGGCGGAGCAGATGGTGCCTCCTCGTTGAGGCTCGCCTGGAAGAACGTGCAGAGGCTGCTCTTCGGGTTGCTGGACTGGTTGATGATCTTTTTGAAGACTGCCGAGTGGACCTCGAGAGGCATCTTCCCCTGCTCCAGCAGTAGGAGGAGGACATCTGGGCGATGTCCGTGCTGAAGGAGGGGAAGAAGATCTTTCAAATAATCCATACACAAAATAAAAACTGACAAAAAATGGAAACAAAAGGAGAGAAGGGGCGTCATTACTTTAACTTTTATGGTCCAGTATTCTGTCCAGTAAATGAGGATAATTACTAGACACACCTGAACATAATGACACAATCAACAGGAGATAGAAACTAGGTCACACAGAGAACATGGGGAATGAAAAACACAACAAAATGTCCATAACTGTGACAATGTCGTTCCAGACCCATATGACCTTATTTTTTCATTGGAACGCAAAAGGAGAGTTTAATGCTATTAAAATGAATGGAGAGGATTTTAAACAGGACCTGATGCCGTCGCTTTGCGTGAGAAAAATACCACCAACTTCAGTTGTTATTCACCGAAAACTTTGACATCCACCCCAGCTCTCCTTAGTATATTAATGTACGTGTTATGAATAGATTTTTCTTTTGTGTCTTTAATGAATTTGATAATCTAATAATGATTTAATCACAAATCTCTTATCAGCTGAGATTCTCAAATTCAACAACATTTTCCTCACTCAGCTTCAGATGGCTTTGAGTATAGTTGTGGACTACTTTTATAGCGCTTTATTGTCCTTTTTAAGTTTTAGCTTGTGAAATAGCATACTTGTAATCAAAATAGTACATTTACTTTAAAAGAACTTAATGTAATGTTTTTGGACACTTAATTGCATGTTAATTGCAATTAAAAGAAAATGTAGTATAGATACAATTGTTATTAAATGCAATTTTCTGAACTTTTGAGTGCTTTTTTGACATAACTAGGACTTAAGTACATTAAATTTTTTATGCAATTTAATAATTTCTTTCAAATATGGTTAAAGTGCACTGCTTAATGTTAGTAAAACATCAAAAAAGTGTATTTTACTAAAGCATGACGAAAGATTATTAAAGCACAATGATTGTACTTAAAAAATATATTTTGACATTTAATGGACTTTATTTAAAAAGTGCATTTAAGTGTTAAGAAGCAGTCAAGAATTTGTTCTTTCTTTACACTTAAGTGGCATTTGATTTAATTAATATATTATCTGCAAGTACAGTTTTTATATCATTTTAAGGCTTGAAGTACACTAGATGTACATTTAATACAACTAAGCGCTCTTAAAAAAAATCTAGTTATGTGGGTTTCCAATGACATGAGCGTTAGTAAATGATGACAGATTGTTCATTTCTGGGTGAACTGTTTCTTGAAGTGTCTCAGTCCTGGCAAAAACACACAAGCACTGATCTGAACATATGTCTGAGTGAATGGCAGTTTTACCAGAAGCAACAACAACCAAAGTAATGATTGACACTGCAGCAATCAAAGTGTTGAAATGTGCCTTGGCTGATATGTTGCACTACACTTCAGGTCTACGCTCAACCAAAAAGTTTCAATACACTTTGTCTTTCATTTTCAGAGAGATAAACATTTGTTTTTGAAACATACTAAAGAATGCAAGGTATCTGGTAAATACATACTGTACAGGTGCTAGAAATATGATAAGTATGCATAGCTTAAGTCCTTGTTTGTAAGTGCACTTCTCTCCTAGCAGCATTTTATCAGACGCACTTGTCTGTTTGACATTTACTGTGATTACTGGCATTGTGAAACAACAGAATAGCATGCCCTCCATCTTCTCTGAGCAATGCATTTAAACAGGACAGCTGGTTGGTTCATTTCCTGCCTCACTATTTTGGTATGTTTATCTCCATGAGGGCTTAGTTCTCAATTTACAAAGCGAGAAAAAAGTTTCTCGTAACTTGGAGAAGTGAATCAGTAAGTAATGATGTCATACTGTGATGCATAATTCTCCCTGATCCTCTGGTTTCCTTGTTCCTGCACACAAACACAGTAACTCACAAAATTAAACTCAACGATACATTTGTTTTTCAGATCAGGGACTGGCCGTGCAACAGCTCAGTGACTCAATCCCTGCATGCAATTAGGCAATAACTCCGAAACCAAAAACAGATTGCCCAAAATTCAAGCTCTTTCCTTTTCAATCTCCTGTTAGTTTAGAGATGTGGTTCTTGCAGTTTTCAGGCTGTCATTGTGTCCCTCAAAATCTCCACTTCAGGCTTTTGCATTTGAAGTCTTCATTTCTAATTTTCATTTAAAACTGGTCTTTGCATGGAAAACAGCTGCATTAAGAATCCTCAAAATTTCTCCTTTTGTATTCCATGGAAAAAGTAAGAGGATTTGAGTTTCCAATGACATGAGGGTGAATAAACGATGACAGATTTTTAATTTTTCCTTCAAGTAAACACAGAGGGGCACGGTCAGCCAAAACTGAGAATGAGGTCCTCACATACAAAACAGAATCCGTTCTTGCAATCAGAAGCCAGAAATGTGGGAAGTTTTGAGGTACTCTGCAGATTATGAAACCTATAAGATGAACACATATGAACTGTTTATATATACATATGCTCTCCTATAGAAGCTCTGTTCTGCTTGTTCCCTCTTAAAAGACAGAAAGAGAGGGAATAATAAGGGAAAACATCTGCAGGTGTCTGTAGTTGTGCTTCCCTTGTCCTGACATGCACGTTGTTCTTGTTCTAGGAGGAGCTGTATCATTATCCCGAGAGACAGCAGCAGGCCAGCAGTGTGCCAAACAGCTCTTAATCACGTGTTGTGAAACCAGTGTTAAATAACTGTCTCTGACACCTCTAGTCTCTCCTGTCTAACGGGTTTCTTGATCACACTTGAAGATGATGGAGGAATAGAATATCACATTACATGTGGAAAACTAGATTATTACATTTTTCTGAAGAAGTATTAGTTGTGCTTATTGGTAGTTGTTGCCAAAATACTAGTGTGTTTTGAGTGTTATATATGACCTAAGCCAAAGTCTCTGATATTCTGGTGGTCACTATATTGCTATTTCATGCATGTCTGAGCAATTTTTAATATCCGTTTCATCAACCATCACACTGTAAAAAATGTTATGCCCATTTTACTCAATAAAATTGAGGCAACTATTTGCATTTGCATAGCTTTTTGAGTATTTTTAACTGATTTAATCTGTTTGTTCTATTAGATTTTACATGTTACAAACTTGCAACTCATTTTTTTCAGTTTACAAACTGTTTTTTTAAGTTCATCAAACATAAACCTTGTTGTTTTTAAAATAATATTTACCAATTTCTTCTTATAAACCACATATTTTTTAATTTTCAAAATATATTCAATCTGTATTTAAATATATTTATATATATATTTTCTATATTATTGTAATGAAACAGTAAGCAGGCATCTTAAAACAAAACATTGTTACAGCAATGCAAAATAGAGAGTATCAGTAACACTTCAGTTTAGGGACCAATTCTCACTATTAACTAGTTGCTTTTTAGCATGCATATTACTAGACTACTGTTTATTTGTACATATAAAGCACATATTAATGCCTTATTCTGCATGACAATATTTTAGATCCCCTACCTAAACTTAACAACTACCTTACTAACTATTTATTTTATTTAGGGAAAACTCTTTGTAATCTGGTTTAGA
The DNA here is from genome assembly GCF_018340385.1 of Cyprinus carpio. NCBI lineage: Eukaryota > Metazoa > Chordata > Actinopteri > Cypriniformes > Cyprinidae > Cyprinus > Cyprinus carpio. The sequence continues at coordinate 14,774,786 of NC_056574.1, read as the reverse complement.
AATGATATCATGAAAGCACCTCCTCAAAACCACAGGCTTTTCATCATTCGTCATCATTCGTGTTTATAGCACATGACACGCCTTACTGACGGTAAGAGATTTGTTTAAATCTTTAATTACACACAGTTATCTTAGCAAGCTGCTTTTCTTCATAGGGCTAAATGTTAAAATATTACAGTTCTTCTTCTTATAATAATTTTCAAAATTCCATTGATTTATACATACTTCCAACAACATAGGTACAGTATATTAATTAATTTAGTCCCATTTTTTGCTGATTATTATATATATATATATATATATATATATGTGTGTGTGTGTGTGTGTGTGTGTATATATGTATGTATGTGTGTATATAGATATGTATATCTATATATATTTATATATATATATATATATATATATATATATATATATATATATATATGTATATATATGTGTGTATATATATGTATATATATATATATATGTGTGTATAATATATACTATATATATATATATATATATATATGTGTGTGTGTGTGTGTGTGTGTGTGTATATATATATATATAGATATAGATATATAGATATATATATATATATATATATATATATATATATATATATATATATGAAAAATGTGTTTAACTAGAGCTATTTTACAAGCAGGTGGAGTATGCTAAATCTAGTAGTTTCTCTGATTTTTGGACCCCACTGTATGTTTGCCTTGATGAATGAATGAATGTTTAAACCATCGATATTAATTATTGTGATGAATGTGCCATAATTCTGAACGAACAAATTAGCAAATTTAATCAGCCAAATTGCGGTGTGTTTAGTTCTTTTGCGCATGCGTCCTGTGTCAGTCAGCTGGCGGTGACGCGCAGAGGAATCCGAGCTGAGGCGCTCATTGAACTCTGGAGGAACGCGCCTCCACTGGAGTAATGCGCTGCTGCTGTTTGCGCATGCGCGCTCTTCAAAGTTGAGAGAGCGGCTGTACTCGGTTTGCTCAGCTCGTCACCGCCGTCTTCACTCGAGTAGAGCGCTGCTGTTCAGTGCTGCTGGCTGCGCGCGACATGGAGTGAGCGAGCGAACGCGCTTCTCGGACTTTCGGCTTTAGTTGCGCTTCTTGAGTAAATTACGAGCTAAAAAAAGTGACCCAATACTTAGGAAAAACACGATGTAGTAAAGAAAATACCGACGCTGGACTTTTTTATTCCATACCTGCAAAGCAGAGCTACATAGTATCGCGCTGGGGGAGAAGTAGACAGCGGTGGGGCAAACATGCTCTCGCCGTTCTTGGCGTATTTGTTGTCGGTTGTGCTTCTGAGTCGGATTGCGCGCTCCCAGTACTCAAGCGACCAGTGCAGCTGGAGGGGCAGGTGAGACACGCTCCAAACATTTAGATTATTCAAGTGATTCCATATTACTAGCTTGTCAGTGTAAAATAAAAATGTAATTTAGTGAATTATATTTAGAGATTTAAGTGTAAGATTAAATCTGTAGATTAATTAATATTGGCGAGTTAATGTTATAAATTAACACAAACGTTTTTATACTAAATAAGTATAATAATAACAATAAATAATATTTACCATTATTAGTGTTTTTATTATTTTTAGGGTTAATATGAGGAGTAATAGTTATGTTTATGAGTTGTGTTGAGTATAGTACTATTTACTATTAGTGGATTTTTGGTGGGCTATAAGGAGTGGTTGTAGCACCTGTCTCAATGAATTAACGTTTTATTATTATATTCTCTTTTTTTATTATTATTATTCTGTTGGTCTGAATAGTATGTACGTATGTATTTACTTTCTTACTCAGATTTACTGTGTTGTAATTACTGCTTTGCTCTATGTTGAACCTCACTGGCATAACCTGAAAGCAGAAACTATCCGTGCAGTGATTTCATAATCCCTCATGTCCCTCATAATTATTCTATTGTTTGTTTACAGGCGTTTTAAGTTGATAAGCTATTGCACATACGCTTATACTGTGTTTTTCTAGCTTTTAGTTTTCAGTAATAATATGGTGTCAAAGTGGTTTTTAAATCCTTCAAGCTCAGTGTGTAGCTAGATGTGCCAGATGTTTTGATTGTCTGGGTTGGTCATAAATCTTTTACTGACGAGGAGATTAGTTCATGCTACAGATTTCCTTGCCACATAACATCATCTCATAACAACGTTTGTTATTATTCCTCAACAATAGCTCCCTTCCTTCAAAAAAATTAAATGGGCCTGTTTAGGGTTGCTGTGAAGTCTTTTTACAGTAATACAGTTTAATGTGCTGTACTCTGACTGCACAGCCATAATCTGGTGTGGATTTGCCAGGTCTGAGTTCGGCCTCTCATTACGGCAGAGTTGAATTTCAAATGCTCTTAATTAAAGAGGAGCCCTTATAAATGAGGACATGGCGGCTTGCGAGTCTGCTCCGCACATGTGTCACCCCAGGCTCCGCATGAGTTTTGGTCCTCACCTCTCATTTTGGTGAGAGTTTAATATGGGGTCTTGCAGCAGGCCTAAATTCATCTCTGACTGAAGAACCGCTGGAGGCTTCAGAAGCAGATGGCTCATTTTCTGCCCAACTGACAGCAGACTCAAGGCGCAGAACCACAGATGATGCCTGAAAGTAGCGGAGAGAGTCTTTTGTGTGGCCGGTGGACAGCGGCCGGACTGCTGCCCGGACATGCAGCTCCTCGTCTTTTTGAGGAGTTGAAAGCGAGGGGAGGTTCACTGCGTGACCTGCATTTGCACTTGCATGCTCCGGGTTCGGCTACTGTCTCTGCACTTGTCTGCAGAGAGGCCTGTGTGTCCAAGGAACCATTGACTTACGTTTCAAAAATCCTACCCACGGCAGGATGCCAGTGCTGGATCTTGCCAAAAACGTTGGAAATGAGAGAAGAAAAATGAGAGACGGTTAATGTGTATGTGTGTGCGCAAGCTTGCACGTGACTGGTCATGCAGCAAGCCTTGCGCGTGGGTCTTAACACCTTGTGTGAAAAGACATTAACTTCATTCTTCCTGCGCTGAGAAAAGCTTTTCTTTCATATGAGCTTCAGCTTTGGACTTGGCCCTGGCGCAGACTTTTCAGAACAATCACCCTAATGTTTGAAGTTTCCTTTGCTGTGTTGCACGTTAAAGGCCACTAAACTAAAGCTGATTGAAGGTCCAACCATCATTATTTAGGGGATTACCCGTCATTTGCTTCAAAACAGGTTGGCTTGCCTTGTTTAATCTAAGGCCTGTAAGTGGTTATTTGTAAAAGTTAACCAGCTATAACTTGATGTCAGAATTTGGTGAGTAATACATCAGCGTGTTTGATGTTTGACGATTGCTCCATTCCAAAGCCTGCTGGATGGTCTACTATTTCCCTTCTAGTATTTTAAGGCATCATACAATTGCTTCCAGACAGTAGCCAGCAAAATTATGCTGCCTTTTGAAATTGTTTGTTTTGGCTGAATTCACGGATAAGCCAATCCCAGAATGATTGCACTTGGTGAACAAAACTCCTCCAGGATGGAAGACAAAGTCAAGAGAAACATAGATTATAACTGTTTTCCATCCAGTACTGAAGTCTGTTGATAAAAAGAGACTAATCTGATTAAAATGAGAAGTTTTAACAGTGTTAGATTGATAGTGGCCCATATTTTCAGCCATTTTGAGATGATCTGCTCTAGTGGTTTAACGATATATATTGCCATGGCTTAAATATCATTTATAAGCCATGTTTGGCCAATGAGTGTCATAATTGGACTTTTATTGACATTGTTGATCTCAGTGGCATACTTATTTCATATTCACTGTGTACTATATTTTAAATGAGCATTCCCTGATTCTGATTTAACAGATCGCACTGACTTCTTACCTTTTTGAGATATATTTTGGCCTTTTAATACCTTTATTTTGATAGGACTGTGGAGAATCGACAGAAAGCATAGGGCAGAGAGAAAGAAGCAGGATCGGCAAATGACCTCAAGTCGGGAATCGAACTTGGGTCACCGGAGGGACAGTTGCGTTATGTGTCGGCACATCAACACAACTTTTTTCATCGGCCACTGGTCACCTTGCTCTCTATAATGTTGGCATCAGCCATCAACAAAAAACTGTATCTTTCAGCCACTAATCTGCACCGTGTTCGTGTTTGTTTCAAATTTAAGAAAGTTTTTGTGTGTGCATAAATATTTCTGAATTAACTCTCATGTATATTGGCCATCATCTAACTGAAAAAATGCCCATTTGCTGCCTGTATAGAGTGTTTTGGTTTATTTACTTATGAGGTTTAGTTTCAGTAGGATTCTGCTAAATAAAGTAGGGTAGGTGTTCTGGAACAGAGCTTATATCTCCTTTCTCCATTCTTGTAGTGGACTGACACATGAGGGACACACCCGGGATGTGGAACAGGTGTATCTCCGCTGCGCCCAGGGGTTCCTGGAGTGGCTTTACCCCACAGGGGCCATCATCGTCAACCTGCGTCCAAACACACTATCCCCAGCGGCATCTCTTCTCTCCATCTGCATCAAACCCTCTAAAGAGTCCAGCGGGACCCACATCTACCTGGACCGGCTGGGCAAACTGCGACTGCTCCTCCGTGAGGAAGATCAGGCAGAGGGGAGAGTGCACTGTTTCAGCATCCAGGACGGGGCGCTCTTCATCGAGGCAGTGCCTCAAAGAGACATCAGCCGAAAAATCACAGCCTTCCAGTACGAGCTGGTCAACCACAGACCAGGAGCAGATCCACAGTCATTATCTGGTATGAGGTTCTCTTGATCTTTAAAGACTTGCTTGACAAGCAGTGTTTTCTTTAATGTGATGTATTTCCTGAAACAGAAATGTACACGTTTTTTGTCAAATTTAAGGAGCAGAGTAGTATTTGGAAATATCTAGAACAGAAAATTGTCTCGAAGCTGTCAGACTAAAAATCCAATGGGTTCTTTAAGGGACAGTCTTTAAAAGAAGTCTCTTATGCTCATCAAGGCTGCATTTTTTATTTTTTTTTAAATACAGCCAAACAGTGATATTGTGAAATATTATTTTAATAATATTAAATACTACAATTTATAATAAGTTTCAAAAATAGTATATGTTCAAATGTAATTCAGTCTTCATTGTCACATGATCCTTCAGAAATCATTCTAATATTCTGATTTTCTGCTCAAGAAACATTTCTATTATTATCAGTGTTGAAAACCATGATACATTTTTTTCAGGTTTATTTGATGAAAGGAACAGCAATTATTTAAAATAGACATCTTTTTTACATTAGAAAAGTCTTTACTGTCACTTTTCATCAATTTAATGCGTCCTTGCTTAATAAAAGTAATTTCTTTAAAACTTTTAAAAATTATTTTAAAAAATGTTTTCAATGTCATGCTTACTGTTCCTTTCTATTAAATTCCAAAATTAATTGATTCTTTCAGCAAAAAGCATTATTAAATTTCTGTGACTCCAAGGTTTTTGGGTACATGGTTATTAAAGGGATTTTTTTTAGTTCACCAAAAAACTGAAAATGACCCCATAATTTACTCACCCTCAAGCCATCATAGGTTATATGACTTTCTCATTCAGACGAATCCAATCGGAGTAATATAAAAAAATATCCTGGCTTTTCCAAGATTTATAATGGCAGTGAGTGGGTGTTTTTTGTCAGTAGTCCAAAAGAAATCCAATAAAGTGCATCCGTCCATAATAAAAATGCGCGTTCCTTCCGGTGGATGACGTAGGACATGGTGTAAGGTCCGGTGGGAAGTGACGAATGCAGAAGCAAAGTGGAGAGAGCAAAACAAAACACTGGTCACGAATTAGAAGTACAAAACGAAGACTTGTAAAGAAAACGTTGGAGAATTTCGATATAAGCCAAGAGGAGACTGATTTTCCTTTGCTAAAGTAAGGAAACTTTGCTTTCTTTGCTCCCGTAGCACCTTATGCTACAACAGTTAGTGGAAGCAAGAGATTACAGTTTATAAAGGTTTAAATAGGGATATTTTTCTTCCAAAAACACATTGATTTGCTTCAGGAGGCCTTTATTCACCCCCTGGAGCCGTGTGGGACAGTTTTTGTTAGTAAATTATGGGGTAATTTAAATTTTTGGGTGAACTATCCCTTTAATGCACGCAATACAGAGGGTATGTTTATTTTAAAAAGTATGTGATCCGAAGCCAATGTTTTCATGCCCAGCAACAGATGATATCTTTACCTCAGGAAACGTCCTCCCCTCTGTGATGCTGAGATGGTGGATCTGTGCTCATATTTGCTCTGGAAAGTGATACTGATTTGAACCTTGTTTTCCGAATGTGTTTTTCAGGACGTGTGGTCCTGAACTGTAAAGTCTCACAATATGACGTCACAAGCGCCTCGTTGCAGTTTACACCGGCAAAGCATGTTAAACCTTCAGCCTCTTTTCAGAAATTAAATTTCAAGCAGTGCACCTGCCAAAACCAAAGAAATGAATGGCCTGAAGCAGTGTAGATCCATCATATAACAAGTCGGTTTTTCCTCTCCCAAACAAAGCAAAAGTATTGTTCAGTGTGCTTCCCCCCTCAGGGGGGTATGCATTCATAACTGCCATGTAAATCTGGCTCTGATAAACAGCTGTATTTTGCATGCATTGATACAGTATAAAACAGAGAAACTTTAAACAGTTTCCCTGTTTTGGGACTGTGTGGCATTAACGCATGGTTTAATGTTGCCCGTGATGTCAATGTATGTGTTTGCCGTTTGTGATTTCAGTGATCTGAGCGGGCACATCTGAAAGGTGACCTGTTTTCCTTTTTCCGAGCTTGTGGGGTTTTTTCGCATTCAACTCATGAATGTTGACCTGCTGTGCTGGAATTGAGTTGCTTTCCATCACTGTGGAATGTCTTAGACCAGCTGTTGGGAGGACATAATATCTCCATCTTTTTTTTTTCCTACTCCCTTCCTCTTCCTCTTTTCCCCTGTCTCTCTGGCTTCCCCTCCCTCATTTTTTCCTTCATTACTTTTCGTTCCGCCTCTCTGAAGTGGTTGGGATGCAGGCAAAGTGGCATATGAATCTTTTCTCCATTAGCATGGAATGCAGAGGGACCAGATGTAGCAGGGACACTATCTTCCCCTTTTTGCCCTGCCAGTGTGTGAAGTGGTTGTGATCCCAGCAGCGTTGCATTAATTCAGGGCAGCGAGGGCTGCTGACTCAGATGCCAGCCCATTCCTGCGGTTCCATTTCAACTTTTGCATATGATCTTCTGCAAAGCTTTTGAAAAAACCCATCTGTGCTTGAAGTGCGGCTTTAGCGTTCAGGATGTGAGAGCTGTAGGCAGTAAACGATTTACATCAAAACTCTGAAAGGCCTAGAGTTCTGAATGATCACCAGCTTTGGCGTTTGCCAGCTGTTGCGTAGCTGATTCCTGGATGACCTCTGGCCCTGTTGGTGGTGCGATGTTTCTTGTGTTACAACACGGCCAACCTCTAGTCTGCTCTCCTCGCCCACAGTTTCCTTAACAGACATGACCTACTGTGCTCATATGTGAAGGGTCAGGTTCAACAGATCAAGGTTTTGATACAGATCAGTTGTTTTGCCCACTTTCCATGGTAACGCCCACTATACAGTGAAAGTAAATCTAGATTGCTATTATTTAAACAGTCTATCAGCCTACACTGTAAACGGCCATTGCATTTAGTTTTTTTGTGGGTCAATAACTTGACTTATATTTAATGTTTTAGAAGAAATTAATACATATTCAGCATGGACAAATTAATTGATCAAAAGTGACATTTAAGACTTTTTTTAATTTTTACAATATACTTTCTATCTATTCATCTTTCGAACTTTCATCTTTTAACTTTCATAAAAAGAAAAAAAAATGGGTAACACTTATACAGTGTCTTTGTTACACAACCTACATGTATTTACTATAGTAATAACAGTATATATTATATGGAACATTATTTAATAACATTTACACACTGTTAATTAACATTACGCAGTATATATGTGTAATTACACTGTAACAAGCAAATCCAAAAATAAAGTGCAACTAAAAATGTATCACCGTTTCCGCAAAAATATTTAGCAGCACAACATTGATAATAATAAGAAATGTTTCTTGAACAGCAAATCCGAAATATTAGAATGATTCCTGAAAGATCATTTGACACTGACCTCTAATGATGCTGAAAATTCAGCTTTGCATCACAGGAATAAATTATATTTTAAAATATATTCAAATAGATAGCAGTTATTTTAAATTTTAATAATATTTCACAATATTACTGTTTTTACTGTTTGTTTGTTTTCATTGGCACTTGATTTGTCTGTCATTTGTGACTTGCTTCCAGTGTAGATTGGGTGTCAGGCACCATACGACACTCACTTTACAACAACTTTGCTTTATTTTAATGCTATGGGCCTATCACGATGCGCTAAAAACCAAAATACTTTAGCAACCACATTGCAATTCCTTGTCCCCACCCATAACACTCTAGCATTGTGGCGGTGAGTTTGTAACCTCCAACCACCACTCACTTTAGGAAAAATGTAGTTGTTATAGTTTTGGAAAACTTTTTGAAGCCCCTTAGTCCACCTGCACTAATATATAGCTAAACTTTTGGCTGTCAGACACACCTGCCCACAGACCACTACCCATAAACCCGTAAAATACCCATAAACCCCTCCACCCAGCCACCTGAATCAACCAGTCACTCGCCAAGCCCTGCTGCAACCCTGAGAGAGTTGAGAACATCCAGACAAACGTGCTGAATTATATCTGCACGTGGGGGCTGTAATGACCCCAGAGCCACGAGACTGTGGCCTGATTTATTTGGATAGAGAAATGCACTGATCAAAGCTGACACGGTGCTGCCAGTGTTTAGGTTACACTGATTGCCTTCTAGCAGTCAAAGGTCTCTGCGGCAACTTGAAAGCAAAAGAGTGTTTGTCTCTTGTCATGTGTCGCTATGGGTTGTAAAATAGTACAGAGTGTTTGACTCACTCTAAGATGTTGGCACAGGTGGAAGTGCTGTGTAGCGTGGGCTCCTCTGGATGCTTATTTTTTGTTTTGGACCCAGAGCTACTAGGCCTTGCGGTCTCTGCTCCTTGTTGGAGTTCTTCCCAGCTGGATCTCATTTGTGTTGGGGTGTGAGGACGCGGTGAGTGTTTGTCAGTGTTTTTCTAGAGGGGGAAGGGTCGAGTTGTTTCCCTCCTCTCCACCAACTACATATGTTTTTTTTTTTTTTTTTTTTTTTTAATGAGGAGCCCTTTCTCGCAGGCCGCCCAACATCTCTGTTTGTTTAGAAGCCGACAAGCCGTGACGCATAAGTTGGCTTCTGCACGCTCAATAAATAACCATCTGCAGCAGAAATTAATTATGTCTTTGAAAGTCCATGGGGCTGGTGTAGATACATCAGTGTGCTTTTTTTGATTTCTAAAATCAACATGCTACATTATGCACATGGGATTGTTCTTGCTGTTGCTTTACCATCAAGCGTTGGCTAGGTTTGGTCTGATTTTGTTGTTCTGTTATCTCTCCACAGCACCCTGCCAACCCTGTACAGATGCGGAGGTCCTCCTGGCCGCTTGCACCAGTGACTTTGGTAAGACAAGTTGCATCTTTAAAGAAATCAAATTAAATTAGCAATTGAATTTCAATTATAGTTTGGTCTGAAAGCATCCTTCACACCAAGCAACTTTCTGAGTTACAGGAACACTCAGATAAAACTCTCCAAAGAGAATAACATAATCAGAATAAGATCCTACTGATTAAAGTGAAAATTGCTGCAGGATTTGGATCTTAAGAATATTATAGACTGATAAATGGATCACAGACACACCAGCCAGTTAATAGGCCAATATTTGACCCTTGTGTCAGCTCCATACTTTACTGACAGCCTTGTTAATAGTTTGAGGAAACATTGTGTAAAATAAACATTCATTTAATGGCAATTATGTTGGCTTGAGAAATAATACTGATCTACTATTTAATTCTATTATTATCATTTAGTATTTTGAGAATAAACATTCACAAAGAACACATTTTTGTGTTTAAAAATGTGAGATGTAGGGCAGTTGAATAAAACAAATGGCTGATCTAGAAGATTGGATTTAGGGTTTTTTAAAATGGATAAACAAAACTCCAAAAAACAAAACAAAAAAAAAACCATTTAATTAAATTGACAAAATGTTTAAATGAGCCAAGGCTCTTCAAAATCCATCTAAAGATCTATTTGTCTATCTTAAATCTAACTATTTTAGAATAGACCAGGCTTTCTCAAGCCAACATCAAAGTTAATTTACAAACTTTATTAATAAAATGTAATAATTGCTTATAAGAAAGTATTAATATAAATACATTATGTCAGCATCGTATTAGCACTCCAGTATCAGTATGTCACTGAAAAACAGTTCTTTCAGAAATTATGTAACATTTATCTAAGCTCTACCTGCATTGTTTTAGACAAAAGTTTTAAAATGCTGAAAAAATTCTTAAGATCCCTAGGGTCCTACTGGTAACATGCTTTTAAAGATATAGTTTGTGTTATATGTTGGAATCCGAAATTAATCATCATAAGAAATGTCACAGTTTAGTTTGGGGACCAATTGTCACAATTAAATATCAACTACGACTTTTGCCTCAAACTCATAATTTTCTGCTTATTAATAGTTAGTAAGGTAGTTGCTTAGTTTAGGTATGGGGTAGGAGTAATTGATCTCAAATAGAATAAGGCATTAATATTTGCTTTATGAGTACTAATATACAACTAATATGCAAGTAAAATGCATGCTAATAAGCAACAAGTTAAAGGGTTAGTTCACCCAAAAAATTTAATTAGCCCATAAATTACTCCTCTTTAAGGCATCCTAGGTGTATATGACTTTCTTCTTTCAGATGAATCCAGTCGGAGTTATATTAAAAATTGTTTTTGATCTTTCAAGCTGTTTAATGGCACTCAGCAGGTGTTGAAAGATCAAAGACAATTTTTAATATAACTCCGACTGGATTTGTCTGAAAAACAAAAGTCATATACAGTACACCTAGGATGACTTGAGGGTGAGTAATTTATGGGCTAATTTTCATTTTTGGGTGAACTAACCCTTTAATAGTGAGAATTGGTCCTCAAAATAAAGTGTTTCTTAAGAAATTGTTACAAGAAAATTCCCATTAAAATCTTTTAAGATTGGTGGCCCAATTTGCTATGCATTGAAATGGGAATCTCATGTACATTCTTTGAGGATTGTTCGAGCAGGCACTTCCCATAATGCAGTAATTATGGAAAAAAACAACTATGTTTTTCTTACATAGTTTTATTCATTTTTTTTCCCTCTTCAGTGGCGCGGGGCAGTATTCTTGGTGTGACAGAGTCCGATGGCCAGACCTCTGTCACTGTGTCCCTCAGTGGCCTTTACAGACAGAAGACACAAGTGTTTGTTTCAGGAGGCGGCCGGGCTAAACGCTGGACAGGCTTTGTAAAGATGCCCAGGCAGTGCAGGGTTAAACCAGGGGAGGGTGAGTTCCTCTTCACTGGGACTGTGCGATTCGGGGAGGCCTGGCTCAGCTGCGCTCCACGGTACAAGGACTTCCTTAGGGTGTATCAGGACGCACAGCAGCAACGGACCAACCCATGTCATTTGGACACAGACTGAATTATTTCCAGGAAACCACACGGTCCGCCCCGTCGCGAGGAACTGTGACCCTGCGAGCAGCTGTCTGTCTCTGTTTGTGTCTGCAGACAGAGCCAGTTTAGATCCATATAGACTGCAATACCGACGCAGAAACCTGCTGTCCCAGCATTGCCTGAGACGCGACTTATCCTCTTAAAACATCCCACAAAGACAACTGAAGTTGGACTTGAATTTACTAAGCCAATGCCGATTTCTCCCAACATGTCTTAAGACTGATTTTCCTGATTTTTTTTTCTTGCGGTCAAAATGTAGCAAATCTGGCTGATGAATGTGTAAAAATGTGAAAAGAACATTCTAAAATGGAAGTCCCAAATGCTTTGTAAAAAGCTTGATGTACAGTTTTGCAGTTGTTTCTATGATAGAAATATATTGATGAAAAAGCCTGCTTTTAAAATATATTTTTTAAGAGAATTTGAAGTGCAATTCCTGCCTGTGTTTTGTCTTCAGGCTGTTCAATTGCAAATATGTCTTTCCAAGGATTAAAAGTAATTTTCTCTTTGGAATCAAATCGTGTGACTTTTTTATTTATTTATGTAAATTAGGTCACAGTGTAGTTCTCTACCATCCATTTTGGAATGCTTAATCTATGAACTGTGTTATTATTTATTACTTCTATATAGTCACTGTTTACTGGGGTTTTAACATGCGAGAGCTCATCCCCAAGTCTGAATCATACTACAATTTAACTGTGTGAGATATTTCTCTCACTAATTTTATTATCCATCAGGTGAAAATTATAAATACGATTACTTAGAAAGGTAATATCACACCTCTCCTCTACAAGTACAAACCACACAATTTATATTATGTCATGTCCATAACACAAATACAAAAATCAAAATTTAAACATTAATTACTTCACAACATCTTGTTTAAAAAATAGAAAAAAAAAAAGAAACTCATTTTTTCACAATATCTTTTTTTTGTGTTCCACGGGAAAAAAAAAAGTCAAGGTCATAGTAGAAAACCGGAACAACATCCCTTTCATGTGTTACAGATAGGAAACTTGGTTAATAACCGGTTAGTAATGTTTAGAGTTATATTATGCTCCAGTAATTTTCTATGAAACCAAAGTGTTTTCCAATGTACACCTTCACAGAACAAAAACATTTTTGTAATCTCTGGATTAAGTTATATGTAATTTATCTACAAGTTGTTAATACTTAGAAAAATAAGAGAAATCATAAAAATTGCATTTTGTTTTTCATTAAGTACTGCCCTAAATAAGCTTTTCGACATAACAGATGTTTATATGTATACCAATACAAAATAATAGATGACTTTATACAAATTACCCCATTCAAAAATGTATATATAGTTTTTCAGTACCTTCTTCATATTGACCATTGATTATGATTTTGATATCCACCTTTTCACACTGAGGATAGAGTGATTCTTATAAAAGCTGCAGATGTTCACAAATGCACAAAGTAAACACATTGCATTAAGTGTGGGGGTGAAAACAGGATGATCTGGGAAACTGTACTTATTAAAGTTTTATTTTATTTTTATTTTATTTAGTACTGGCCTTCAGAAGCTGCATAAGATATTTGCAAGTTTCCCAGAAGACAAAATAAGAACAATTTTTACCGATCATTCTGCTTATGGATCCATTTCGTTCTCATAGTTGGGTAAACATTCATAGAGGTAAACAGAAACTACAACAAATCATTTTTGTGTTCCTGTTTACCCCAACAGAAAAAAGAAAATAAAATTCAAGTGTTTCCTTGCCATTCCAAAACTTACATCAAAGTGTTATTAATTTACAAATATTTAAAAAAAAAAACCTGTTGCTTTTATATAGTTAACAATGATGCTAATTGTGGAAATGCATCAACACAGTTGGTGAAAATGGTCAATTTTTTAAATTATTGACATTTTGCAGATTCCACGAGATGGATGTGAACAACTGTAAATTAATATTTTTAAACATTTCATAAATACTTCCTTCTCGAACAAAATGCCTCTGTCATTGTAGCGGCCTCATGTTTGTGATTAACCAACCAACCTCCTCTTCTCCCATTATTATTAAATCAAGAACATGATGCATAATAAGCTTTATCCATTAAGCATTGTGTGCGGCTTCACTTCCGTCTGGACTCCCTCCGAGAAATACCAGGCTTTCACGCTGGTGTTGGTGGTTGGTCTATTGGTCCAGCTCCATATGAAATGCATTACTCCTGGTTTTCCAGCCATACAGGAGAGTTATCATTCACTGGAAGCAGACTGGAGCGGATTCCTCTCCACGGGTTGCTGCGGTGCCCAGGGAGGCGCTCAGTCAAGGTCAGAGTGAAAGGGCTCTTTGTGTGAGCCGGGCCATTCTGAGAGAATAAGACGGCTTCAATAGAGCCCTGTGATGCCACACAAAATGGAGGAGCGGGCCATGTGGACTATGAATCTGAGCATTCCTGATGTCTGTGGCTCATTTTCAGGCCATCTATTTCAACATACAACACCAAACAGAATGAGAGTATGTTGTTTCAAAAAAGTAATCATAGAGTCTTTTGGTTGTCGTTGGGAGTTTTGCTTTGCTCCATCTTGTTCTGCTTTACTTTTGACAGAAACACACCCATAATGTCTCTCAGTGAGTGGCCACAACTAGACAATTACTTTTGCAGGCTGATCTGCACTCAATGGAGAGACTGAATTCCAGTCCAACGGCAGCAGCTCTGGAATCGCTCACTGGGAAATGCAAACAGTGTTCCCATGACAACGCTGCGGCGCAGCAAACCCTCGCTCCGAGCTCCTACGGGGTGAAAGGGAAAAGAAAAGAAGCGTGGTTGTCCACTTGCACCGGCGCTTTGAGTGCCTCACTGGCGACGTTCTGTCCAAGTGCATCCCGACCGCATTGTGAAGTATGTTTGGGGTTTATGGATAAGATATTCCTGCTGGAACTAGACACTGACCCTGACACCACATTGCTACTGTGTAGTTGTTGATGTAGACTTATATATAAATGGAGGAAATGGACCTATGCCCCAGTCACAATGATAAAGTTGCTGTGTCTTTCAGTATGACCTTCCAAAAAAACAAACTTTAATTTTTAAAACTTTAATTTAAAATTGTCATCATTTACAGGCAGGCACTCAGTCAAGAACATTTGGCTTAACCCACTTGATTCAAATGGATTACTTTTATGATGTCTTTATGAAATTTTTGAAGTGTGAACAATGACAGAGGCATTTTGCCAGAGAAGTATTTATTAAATTTATGGCATAAACCATTGATTTTAAGACCAAGCAGAAACCTTTGTCAACTTGTTGAACTGTACAACCGATACATATTTGTACATAGTGTTTTATGGTAAATTAAATCAGGTGAAACATTGTTAAAAATTTCTTTTGTCAAACCTATAAGAATGTTCATCTTTGAAACACACACACACACATGTATTTTAAGTCAAAATATATCAATTTCAAGCTTTCAAAAGCCCTCCAAAAATGTTTCAATGGTAAAAAATCTATACAGTTATAACATACGCTAATGAAAAGCTAACAAGCCAAACCTTGGCATAAACTGACGATTTCAAGGCCAAGCAGAAGACTTTGGTTTTACAACCAGTGTTTTCCAGATTTTTGCTTTATTAATACATTATAGTGTTTTGCAGCTGAACAATCAACACCAAAGAAGATATATAAATATGGCTTCTAAGCTCAACAAATCAGGAAGCAAATGACACATAGTTAATATTCATGAGCAAAGCTGTATATTTTGCCATGTCAGATAGTGTCTATTCAAATTGCGCCCCTGACTATAACTATTGTTCACCCGGTTCACTCTAAGTTTGAGGTTTCTGCTGACAACGGACACAGTTTCCTGGCCCCTTAAATGCTATAATCACAATTAATTGTACTGGACCAAGTAATGTTAAAATGTACATCCAACCGTACGCATTATGAGAATATGTGAAACTATTCATTAAGGACATCCTTGGGGTGGACCGAATAAACATAGAGTGGTCAAGATATTTGCAGTAACAGCAAATTGCGCGGCGACTTGGCAGCAAGAGGGCCAGAGAAGGAGCCGGGGGTCCCGAGGGAGAGGAGATGGGCAAGCGAACAAAGCAAGTGATTGGTGCTCTGTGGGCAATTGACATCTCTTCTGCAGGGGAAATGGAGGAATGCTGGGAATGTGTTGACTTCACACACGCGCACCCCCCGCAGAAGCCAGGCCCTGATGAGGGCGAATCAATAGGAGCTCTGTGGTGTCTGCACGTGGCGCTTCCTCCAGTACAAACACTACGCCTCGGCCCAGAGGACACCCACCAGCTAGACCTTCCAGCACAGGCAAGAACAACATACATCTTGATTATGAACGTGAAAGCAAATGTCCTTATAGCACCTCGGAATATATATTGAATATTTTTCAACATTAAGCATTTATAAGCATTTTGTCCAGTAAGCATTTCTAAACTTGAATACAGGAACTGAAAAATGACTTTGTTTGAATGATAGAATAGCATACTATTTAGGCTATTTCTGCAGCATGTACTTGTACAGCCCATGCAATTTTTTTCACTCATGGATTGGAATAGCCAGATTATCTGCTATATTTGAATAAATGAGCAATGCATTAGAGCCAACCCTAATGAAAAAGAAGTGCACATAATTATATTGAATGTGAACTAATAGTTTACTTCAAATTTTAAAAGTGTATTTTATTATACAGTGGGTCTAAAGCTAATTGCATTAAATTAAAAGTAACACATTTTTATTTAGTTGCAATTATATATATTATTTCCATACAAAGTATACTTTTTAAAAGTATGTTAAAGTCTCCTTTTTTCAAAAGAGTATATGGTATGAAATCATAAGTAGTGTTAGCCACATTTTTAACATCTTGTTCTTGATTCATTTTTGATGAAACGCCAAAATCATTTGTACAAATTTTTTGTTATATATACAGCCACTTGCTGAACACAGTGTGTCATGAGAATATTAATGTTTAGAATTTAAAATTGCATAATGCATCTGCTTCTGATGCTAGTTATAAAAAAAAAAAAAAAATAGCAGCCAATATTCAGTGTATACTGCTCAGTATGCAGTAAGCAGTACACTAGTTTTCCATTCAAAATGTAGAGCTCCATTCATGAAACACAAGAGGAACGAATTGTTTCAATGAATAAATGCAACAATTTACATCACATTAGATTTACACACCATTTCTATACAAATGTGTTCTGCTTGTGTGCTCCATGAATGAGGCCTAAAGGCCTATCATATACATATACTACAATTAAAAGAAATATCATGTACAAAAGCATTTTCCAACAAGAGGATGAACCTCCAGAATAGGTTCTTGAAAATACATTAAAGCCTTTTATCTAATAAAAATGACAATGTGGTAAAAAAAATATGTTTTCCACATAGAAGGCTTGGATTATAATGACAGTGCAGTATGATAAAATGTTCCATAATAATCAGAGAGGAGAAATCTGAGAGCCCTCACTGTAAATCACATAAGACTTTGAGAGGGAAAACTAATTCTTTTCTCTGTCACAGCCTCTTTGTAAATGACCTTTTGCTGTTTTATTCTGTGCAAATTTTTCACAGAAATACTATTGTGTGATGTATGCGCACAAACTAAATAGCTTGTGACAATTCGATTAAATACAGAGTCTGAAATAGCAATTGACTGTGAAAGGCCAAAACCCAGCATGGAACTGAGCACTAAAGACTGGCTAGTGTTTTACGATCACCAAGTGCATGAAAGTCTGGGGAATTATGTGAAGAAATTCCACTATGCACACACTAGACTGCCCTTCAAATAGTCAAGGAGGCCTCACTTCTGTTTTCCCTTGTGAATAAGAACTGCACTTAATTGTATTAGGTATATACTTACAGTGTACTTCAAATCTTGATTTTTAAAACTGTACTTGCAGATAATATATTAAAGAATAACAGACACTTATTAAGTGTACCTGAAGAGAGTCCTCTTTCATGACTGCTTCTTAACACACTCAAGTGCACTTTATAATGTGAAATGAAAACTCAAAGTACATCTTAAATCAATGTTTCAGTATTATTTTGTGATGCTTTATAGAACTACACTTATTTTGATGTTAACTAACATATTAAAGCACATGTAAAGTACTAGATTATAATTTTAACTGTAGTGTGTTTTTTGATATTGTATAGTTAATATATTTTAAATGTACTTAATATCAAAAACAACATCACAAAATATTTTAGTTTACTATAAATAAATACAACAAAAATAAGCATAAAAATAAAAAAAAATAAAATATATTTTAGTTTACTATAAATGCTTGTCAGTACATTCAGCAGTACACTTTAACCATATTTCAACAACAAACAATAAAAGTAATTATGAAATTACATATTAAGGTGTACTTAAGTCCTACTTAAGTGAGTCAACAACAAAAAAAAAGCAATCTAAAGTTAAAGTAACTCAGTTCAGTAAAGTAAATTCAAACTATAATGAATTTTCATTTAATTGTAATTAATATCCACGTGTGTCTGAAAGTATTACATTCAGTTCACACTTAAGTATATTCTTTTAAAGTGTATTATTTCCGCAATAAGTTTGCTAAAGTGTACATCTTTTTCCACAAGGGTTAAAAGGTGAAATAATTTAATGTGTGCAGTTTTCTTTCCTGTGTCGACATATTCCCTGTTGAAACAGGAAGTCTGGGCTTCACACTTTGTAAGATAGCCATTAGCCTTGATAGCTTGTAGCACTGAATACACTTTTAAAATGAATAAATTCCAGCTACTTCCACAGTTGGGAAAGGAAAGAGTACAGAAAACTTTATCAAGACTAAAGACACATTGGAAAACCACTATTTGCTACCTGCTAATCAGGAGGGGTGCTTTACAATTTAGTGGTAAGGGATGCTCATTTTCTAGAAAATGTGCATTGTGTATGACAAGCAGTTACAGAAATAATGCACATTTAACAGTAAATGTGTATATATGCTTGCTAACTGTTTATTTTGTCAGTGGTTAACAGCTCAGGCTCATGGCTGCAGGCTGAAAGTCACAAATCTCATAATTTTAACTGCATGGGGTCTTTAAAGCAGCTATAAAAACTTACAAAGCGTAATAAATCACCCGTAGACTTATCAGTTCACATCTGCCATTTGTTCCATGAACTCTGCCAGTGCTGTTTTTGTTGGGGTCATTTCTGATTTGAACTGAAATGAAAAATTTGTTTATGAGTATGTGAAATCAAACTGATAATCACGTCACACTGGATTTACAACCTTCTCTTCTGCCATTGATTTGCACCCTGTCTTGCTGTGTGTTGAGTGCCTGTCACCTCACATGAGTGAATGGAGTCATATACGTGGGATCTGTAAGCAAATACACAGGGTGTAGGGCCCTTGAGAACGGCCCTCTCAGCAACCCCAAAAGAGGCTGTGTCTAGATGAGAGAAGAGGAAGATGTTGGACAAACACACTACCAAAGGCAATTCTGTTTACTCTTCACCCTCCCCCAGTCGCCATTTGCTAAAACCTGGCGGTGCCATTTCAGTGGCCTCATGGCAACAGCAGAATATGTCACTGGGGTAAGTACTTTCTCATGATGTCATGAATTCATTATCTTGGCACAATGAAATACTGCATTGTCTGGTGCTCCTACCAGATTAAACCTCCTACCAGACTTGTGTGAATAATAGAATAATAGTAGTTCATTATAATTGTAATCTATTATATCAAAGTTAGAGAACAAGTAGAGAGATTTTCATATTAGTCTCATATATTTTATTTTGTGTTATTTGTTTAAAAAATTGCCTTCTGTTTTATTCAGCTTCCCTCAAAATTTGAACTGAATCAAATACAAATCAAGCAATAAAAACAAATATATACTGTCTGTAAGTTTTGACTTTTAAGTTTGATCTGCAATCTGATTTATGTCTCTGTGCAATGGAAAATGAACATTTGCAGTGCCAAATGCATAAAAAAAAATAAAAATAAATAAACACTTGTGAAGAAATAGAACATTTTCTTTCAGCTTGTCACTGAAAACATTTTGGATTTGCCATTTCTTCATAGGCCAGAAACATACAGTATGCACGTAAATGCGGACATGCTTTGTCAACATATTGTTAGTGGCTTCAAAACACACTTACACACACAAAGAGTAATCCATATCAATGTTATTAAGTGATATTTTAAACTTTATTTTAGCTATAAACATCGCTTCCAACAAATTGGAACTTGCTGGAACCCTTATATATATGACAGTTGGCCAGAAGCCATAGTTTAAGAAGTTACAAATATTTCTCTCTCTCTTTCATACACCTAGGCCTATTATTGCTTAAAAAAAAAAAAAACACTGATTTATTAACTGGGGTCATTACTGGATTACTGTTGTGTTTGATTTGCATGGATCTAGATAATAAGTTTTGAGAGACCCATTCAGTTGCATTATATGGACTGGCAGAGATGGATTCTTTTTCGAGAAATCATGGTTTCTGTTCCAAAGAAGAGCTCAATTTTGGGTGAACTTGATCTATCCCTTTAAAGGTGCATTTAGTAGTTTGGTACTAACTTCAAAATCACATTTAAAGTTTTTTGGGTGTTAGTATCAATATGTTAGTCTTAAGGTTATCTATAAGGCAGTGTGCTCCAAAACAGTGACAAAATTCGCATTTAGAAGATATAATCATTCAAAGCTTGCAGTTCGTCACTTCCGCCAAAACGGCTCAATGATTTTTTTGACGTCACATCGTATCTCTCAGCAAATCTTCTGACCAATCAAATGCTCTCTAGAATCTGAATCATCCACCCCCTGCACTATAAATAGGCGCTGAAGTGCCGCCTGAGATCGTTCACTTGTTCACAGTGTAGTGTTTCCTGTACAGTGAATGGCTTGTAGTGCACAATGTAGGCGACAGGCAACGATTCAGACAGTGTAAATAAGCTTTCGATTGGTGCAAATGAGGTCTGGTTTCACGTTGTTTCATGCGAACCGCGGCAGCGCACACAGTCTGATCCGGACTTTGGCGATCGCATCGGATCATATGCGCGAGTCGGCATAAATTTTTTTTTTTTTTTTTTTTTTTACAACTACACAGCCTCAGCATGATTATGACCACTATTTTGTTTTATTAAGAGTTTCATATTGAATCTAGTGGGTAATCTATTAGACTGTGGCTGTCAAATGTGGCTTTACCTAGCTCAAGGGCCTGAGCAGATATAAACAAAACGCTTTGGGTTATTTTAAAAAGGGGGCGGGGCTGCTAGATATGTCCCGCCCTCTCTTCCTGTTTCAGTTGAAATTATGTCACCACATAGAATAATGCTGCATGACCTTTAAAAAGTTTTACCCATTAAGAAATAACTTGTGCATTCACATGAAATGAAGACTGTACACCTTCATAATAGTTTTCTAAGAAAAGTGTTATATGGTGCGGGTCAACGTGATGTGCGATGTCTCACTAAACGTTGGAGAGAATCCTCACGCTCATTTACAGACCCAGAAGAGAAGAAAATGCTGAATAAAGTCGTAATTTTTGTTATTTTTGGAGCAAAATGTATTTTCGATGCTTCAGTAAATTCTAAAGGACCCTCTGATGTCACATGGACTACTTTGAAGATGTTTTTATTACCTTTCTGGACGTGGACAGTATACCGTACATACATTTTCAAAGGAGGGACAGAAAGCTCTCGGACTAAATCTAAAATATCTTAAACTGTGTTCCGAAGATGAACGGAGGTCTTACGGGTTTGGAACGACATGAGGGCGAGTCATTTATGACATAATTTTCATTTTTGGCTGAACTAACCCTTTAAGTCTTCGAAAAACAGTAAGTGAAAAGTACCCAGGTGACCTAGTACTTTCGGCCGGATTCTGGAGTGTGCATTGGATGGACACTTTACTATCCCATGAGGCCACAGGAGAGCATTTATGAATGGAAGTGAAGCAACGCAACTGACGCTTGTAGGTCATGTGACAGTAACAACATGGCGGATATAGTACATCCGAATTTCATTCATACTACCCATATTCATACTATATAGAACTTCTTTTTTAACGGTTGTGAAATAAATTCAAATTCAAAGTACCTACTAAAACAGTACACGATTTCAGACACATGACAGTATTTTGGCCGTTAGAATAGGTAAATAGCTAACTTGAGAAGCTAAGCTAACTTCCACGTAGGAGATGACCGTAAGCAAATGTAAGCATGCTAATTTTTGAGAATGAGATGGATTGCATGAAAGAGATTTCATTTTCATTCAGTGTCATATTAAGAAGACACCAAAGACAGATAACACATTACATAACTATGACATTTATGTCAGTGAAGCCCATTAAACCTGGACATAGTTATATTGTTAGCGACTGTTCCAGTTACACTAGAATGTCTGATCACCATAATTATGCTGGCATTTTGTACATTTAGAGTGCATCACAAAGCTTTGTTGATTTGATTTTTTGTTGAAGTTTGCCATTCAACAAAAGCTCTATTATTGGAATGAAAATTCCAGTTTGGAACAGCATGAGGGTGAGTAAGTGACGTCACAGCTGTCATTTTGATTGAACCGTTCCTTTAATCAAGTGCATTGGTGTCAGTTTAGACTTGAGATTCTCCCAGACCTTAAATCTGATGAGCATGCAGACATTAGCATTTGTAGAGAAACTATGCCTCCATTAATTCAGAAGTAGGCATCTCTTCCACACTTAAATATCAGCGTCTAAGTATGTCTGCAAAGCCGGTTGTTTGTTCAGAGTAAAGAGCGTCTGTGGTGTTACCGCAGCTCTAACGGAGTCCCTGGCAACCACAGCGGCCCAACCTGACCCGGACCGCTTCATAGAGGATGTGAGTGGACCTGAACTAACCCAGCATAAATTCAGTCATTAAAATAAGGGCAGACGGGGTCATAGCAGTGTCACACAGACAACAGCCATTGTGAAGTGACAATGTTGGTTCGAGCTCAGCAGGAAACAGGCGGACGGACTGTGATGATGGATGGATCTCTCCAGGGCACAATGGATGAGAAGATTGATAGATGGGAAATGCAGATGGAGGGCCACACAGAGGCGGATGTGAGCTGTTCGCTCTGGGACAAAGTGAGAGTGATGAAGGTGGGGGTTTGAAAGACATTGACAGAGACATAGATGTCATTCAATAGATGAGTGTGTGAGATTGTCACAGAATTGGATATAGTGGAAAGATATTGTGAATTAATGTGAAGCAAAAAGGCAGTGTTCACAGTGATTTTATCATGTTGAAAGGGTATAGTTAGTCACGACACAAAGCAGAGACAGAATACATTAAATATGATATGATATGATATGATATGATATGATATGATATGATATGAAACTGATATATAAAAAAATATGATATGATATGATATGATATGATATGATATGAAACTGATTTTTACAAAAGGTTTTGAGCTTATTCAATTAGATTTTTGAGCTGCTTATTGTTTTGATATTCTAACGAGCCTGAAATGGTTAGCAAATCCTCCAACTTTGTCTCGGCTACTAGAAACAGACAACAATAGTGTCATTTCAGACAGGAAACCAATCTCTCAGTGTCTCATCTCTCCGCCAGGAAAGACTACAAATTACTACTGTTAGTCATGTAGGCTGCAAGCCAAGTGCACACAGGTTCACTGGCCTCATATGCAATCACTGGATCACCTGCTGGAATTCAGGCCTGTTTTTTCCAGCACAACAAAAGAGCTCTGTTTGCAGAAACTCTCCGCTCTGATACAACTTATGTAAGAAATGAGGGACAGACAGTAAGAGGCAACAAAATAAAGCTATGATATGTGCAAAAATAATTCACGTTTTTTCTGATATTTGAAAAAATAAAATAAGCCATTTTTTTTTTAAATAGAGAAATATGAATACAATTTATATAAAACATAAGTTATTTAATTTCATTTACTCCTTTTTATGTATTTTGTTGTACCTTTTTATTATTTATTTAAAGTTACAATATTACAATAAAAAATAAAAGTATTGTCAAACAAACACTACTGTTTGAAAGTTTGGGGTCATAAAGTTTTTGACACCAAACTTTTATTGTTATTTATTTATTTAAACATTTATTGTTATTATCAGTGTCGAAAACAATATGTTTTGTGGAAAGTACAATGCATTATTTATTTATTTATTTATTTATTTATTTATGTGTATGTATGTATGAAGGTTCAGTGGCACAAAACATTTCTGAGGCTTCAAAAAAAAACAAAACAAAAAAAAAACAACCCTTGGTTTTCCCCAATACCTAGAACCAATGTGCTGATATGAATTTAAATCACTATATTAAGAAAAAAAGTTCTGCAAATTAGCAAACCTTTTGAAAAGTGTTTTTGTTTCACCAATCAAGTTCAAAGCTCAAACCAACACCTCCAAACAGGACATGAGTAATATCTGCTAGTGTCAGGTCTGAGATGTGTCACAGATGTGTCAAAAAACAGTAACATATCTGCAGAACCAGAGCCATGAATGTGGTCAGATCATTATCATTACAGTATCTATGGCAGTTCCCGGTGTGATGACAGCTCTATGAACAGGGACGAGTGTGTGTGTGTGTGTGTGTGAGACAGCTGAATCATCAGCTGTAGAAAGAATGGCTGAGCAGAGGGAAAGTACATATTAAACAAGTCATAGACATGCACATGCACACACACACACACACACACACAAACACACACTGTCAGCAGTGGTTGCTGCACATATGCACAATCCTAGCATTTATATTCCTTATAAGAGCAACAGTAACATCTTGAGGATATAGGATCAGGTCCCTTGACTCTGGAGAATGACTAAAGGAAGCAAACAATGACAATGCCAGAGTAAACACAATAAGCTGTATATTATGAGCAGAGGGTAAACAACAGTGATGGGGCTGTGAATCATGCAGATTATAATCAATATTCTTCTTGCATTATTGACAAACTATTTTCCTGTTTGACACTGTAAAGCTGCTTTGACATAATCAGAATTGTATAAAGTGCTATACACATAAAGATGACTTGACTTGAGACGATTTTGATTTTTGTATGAATCTCATGAAAAGATACTGCATTTTCACAAGACAAACTCGGTTTGATGTTTTAGGAAACTTAATTGCATGTTAATAGCAATTAAATGAAAATGTATGAAAAACTTGGTTTTGACTAATCAAAAAATTAAGTGAATTTATGGTTCTTGTGATTTTAAAAACTTTTTGATCTAAAGGCTTCATCAATTCTTGAAATGAATTTTCGTAGACAATACAAACTGTGCTTACATATGAATTTCATTAAAATGTTTATTCAAAAAATATATGAAATGAATGAGTG
Organism: Cyprinus carpio; assembly: GCF_018340385.1. Lineage (NCBI taxonomy): Eukaryota > Metazoa > Chordata > Actinopteri > Cypriniformes > Cyprinidae > Cyprinus > Cyprinus carpio. Next base: position 14,749,878 of record NC_056574.1, on the reverse strand, counting down.
GATAGTAAATGAAAAGCAGCGCACAAGATGTGTTGAGACTCCAGGAAATCTCACTCTTTAACAGCATTGTAGCCAGTGTTTCTGGCCTTCTGTTTTGAATGGTCTTCTCAGATAAAGAGTCATTTATGAGCATATTTCTGGCCGTGTTGTTGAGGGTCATGCTCTGCCACACTGAACACAGCCTCAGATATATTAGCAGACGTTCCACTCACTGACAGACCGAATGCCTGGCTGCTCAAACAGTTGTTGCTGTTTGCTGCTGTGAGCTCAGAGATTGATTCTAGGCGGACAGACACGCCTCTTAAACTGGAAAATGTGCTGACAAAAAAATTCCCTCATCCTCTGCTATCTATAACATGCATGGCTGGTCACGAATGTCAAATGCCACGAATACCCCACTTACAAAGATAATGTGAGTAAGTGGAAATGTTTTCTATAAGTAAACTCCAAGAGGATACTTTCTGTCCTATATATATATATATTCTCTCTTTTTTTTTTTTTTTTTTTTTTTTTTTTTTGTTTTCTTTTTTTTTTTTTTTTTTTTTTTTTTTTAGGAAATTAACAATTTTATTCAGTGAGTGACATTAAAGACTTTTTTTAATGGAAAAATCGTTTAAATAAAAGGTGTTTACTTGAACTTTCTATTCAGCTTTGACATCATTGGTCATTGACTTGTTAGTTTTTCAAATAAGGTTGTTGTTGTTTTTTAACACATTTTACATGCTACGCTACATTTGAATAGAAACAGTACTAATAGTATTAGTTATATGCCAGAGATATTAATAACGTTTAATTATTAATATTTTAATTTTATAAGTGAGCCGGACTATAAACTTGTATCCCGATACTTTCGTTATTATTTAATCTTTGCAAGTAGCAGTTCACTGCGCCCTCCAGTGGCTGAGGGATCAGACGGCTCTAAGCCAGGTCAGGATGGTTTATAGCTATGGAAATTAAAGGTTTAGACAAAAGAGGATTTTTGAGGGGAGGCTTCAAATATATACGTCTCACACACATACACACAGAGAGTACATATTTCATGCCCAAAAGGACATGGAGTTTCTCAAATTTCTGAGCATGACAAATGAAGGTTTATGATGTGGCCTTGAGATGGCAGCCGTGACTAAAGCTAAGCATCACATAAAAGACACTCACTGTGCAGCTCCAATTTCAATTCATAATTTTTATACAGTGGTGACTATTAATCAAAGAACTCCAAACTATTTAGCTGATGCATGAAAATTCAAGTTTCGCACATTTTCAGTGAAATACGATTTGGATTACGCAGTCTTTCATTTACACCAGTCTTTTTGGCCCGAGTCTAACAGACTCAAATATAATCAATTTTCCACTAGTTCAGTCAGTGCACTGTAAAGAAAGATTTTAGAGGTTGTAAATAAAACTTTATTAAAGTATGTTTTACAAGAAAGTACTATTTCAGTCTTTATACTGCCGTTCAGTGTATTTCATAATGAAAATTTTACAAGTAAATCATACCTTTTTCTCTCTTTCACCCTCAATACCACGAGTGAAGTGAGACCCTTGAGCAAGGTACTGAACCCCCAACTGCTCCCTGGGTACCACAGTATTGGCTGCCCAATGCTCCGGGTGTGTGTGTGTGCACTTGGATGAGTTAAATGCAGAGCACAAATTCAGAGTATGTGACACCATACCTGGCTACACATCACGTTCAATTTCACTTTCATATTGCTTCAGATTCATTCAAACTGGAAACGGTCAAGTTGAGTGATTTTGGCAAAAATAGTAGTTAATCTAGGCACTCCATGCATACCGAAAATGCATGCACACATTATATATACAGTGTAAGTGACGTGACGTTACATACAGCCAAGTATGGTGACCCATACTCAGAATTCGTGCTCTGCATTAAACCCATCCAAAGTGCACACACACAGCAGTGAACACACACACACTGTGAACACACACCCGGAGCAGTGGGCAGCCCGGGGAGCAGTTGGGGGTTCGGTGCCTTGCTCAAGGGCACCTCAGTCGTGATATTGCCGGCCCGAGACTCGAACCCACAACCCTGGTTAGGAGTCAAACTCTCTAACCACTAGGCCACAACTTCCCCAAGCCTATTGCAAATATATTGTAAGTAACATGGAAGTATGCTTTTCCAACATAACCCTGGGCATCATGCTGCGTTTTAGGGCAAGTCAGCTGATGATGCCACAAAGTGCAGATGATAGACATGTAGTACATTATTTATAAATGCTAAATAAATAATACATTTTAAAAAGAACACTGTAGTTTAAAAGGCCATTGCAAAATAAAGAGATGCCACCTGTGCATTTTTGTCCACTAAGAATATTATATGACATGTTGTCTATTCACCAAAAGGCTCTCGGTAATTGATTATCATTAATAATATTTGTTGGTTACAAACATACAGTTGATTTTTGCTTCACAAGATGTTAATTGATGGACTGGAGTCATGTGGATTATTGTGATGTTTTCATCAGCTGTTTGGACTCTCATTCTGATGGCACCCATTCGCTGTAGAGCAGGGATAGGCAACTCCGGTCCTGGAGGGCCACTATCCTGCAGAGTTTAGCTTCAGCCCTCATAAAAACTCACCTGCCTGTATCTATCTAGTAATCCCGAAAACACTGATTGCCTTGTTCAGGTGTTTTTAATTAGGGTTGGAGCTAAACTCTGCAGGACAGTGGCCCTCCAGGACCGGAGTTGCCTATCCCTGCTGTAGAGGATCCATTGGTGAGCAAGTGATGTAATGCTAAATTTCTCCAAATCTGTTCTGATGAAGAAACAAACTCATCTACATCTTGGATGGCCTGAGTGTGAGTACATTTTCAGCAAATGTTCATTTTTGGGTGAACTACTCCTTTAAAAAAAAAAGCCTTTACTGGTTGGGAAAAAAATCACAACCTCTCATGGCTAATTGCTTAATCTAATACTATTAGTAATTTTTTACTTAAGTTTAAAAATTCTGTGCAAAAATAATTTAAAAACTCATTATTTCAACAATTTGTCTTTATTTTTTATCCACAAATAAAACAGTAATTAGTAATTTCACGATTGGAATCACTTCTACAGCATAAGCATTACTCAGACCAGACTATACAGAGCAACCTCAGACTCATAGATATATTACTGAAGCTCTGGGAGCTGCTAATAAATTACAAGTCAGCAATAGGCTTGTGTGGCCAGTATGGATGTTTTGCCTTGTCCAGCTTGGTCTCTGGGAAGGTGTTGTTGAGATCTTCTATGGTCATCTGATCGAAAGGAATCATGTTCCTGAACTTCTCAAGCTGCCAAGGACAAACAGTCAGAGGGGAAAAATTAGTAAAATGCTTCATAATTTTGAATTTTATCAAATCTAATCATTTCAGTGATGGGTTTCACAGACAAACTGATTAGCTAATAGGGCTGCAGGATTAATCAAATGTGATTGTCATGCACATCTCATCAGTAAAGCCGGTTCTGTGATCAGTAGTAAATCTCCATCATCTGCTTTCAGATGGAGCAGCTTTTAATACAAAGAGCCGTAGTTCTCTGACAAGCTACGCAAAAAATAAATAAATAAATAAAATAAAAATCCGCAGACACATGCGCAAAAAAATTACTTGGTTCACTTGGAACCTCAACCGAGGTGATACTAAAAAAAGTACCAGGTACTGTACCCAGTGTAAAACCCCCGAAAAGTGAACCGTACCAAACCATACCATGCAGTGGAAAAGCACCAAAAGATACACATGACAATCCAAGCTTCAGTCTAATTGCGATTTCGATTTCATTTTGATTTATGCTGCAGCCCTTTAAGCTAATGTCAATTTTTGTGCATGTGTGTTTCTTCTACCACTGTTAGCTACTTCTATCATTTTCAGACTACTCAGTATTATGAGTTAGGCTCAAAGGGTCAGCAAGCAGTCATTATTTATTATAAACACATGACAAAAGCCATGGGTTCATGTTCTGGTCTATATGCACAATCATTAAATGGTTTGGCACTTACAAGCACTTGCAAGATAGATCAGAATAAATTGCTTAAGTGACTTTATTAACACAGTCATGCTGTAGGTTAAACTTACCGCCTTCTCATACTCAGCAATGTGAGCTTTAGATGCTTCCAAATAAGCAGCTGCGGTTTTGTTCTGAAATACATTAAAAGACAACATAATGATATGCAAATAACTTCAAAAAACTACTGGAACAACCAGTTCTGAAAAGAATAATGCCCTGAATTTGGCCTAGTACAGTAAAAGTACCTGATCTCTTCAATCATTAATTTGCATTGGCACTCAAAAATGTTGACTGAAGTATTAAAATGTCTAAACTAGTTGTGGGTAATGTTGCGGTTGATAAACATGTATTGTTATATGGCTGGATATAAATGAAATATGTCCATTTCTTTGTTGTGTCCATTTAACAAATAACAGTGTAGAAAGCATGTGCCGTTTACTAAACAATAATAATAGTAATATGAAAATCTGGGTTAATATGATGAATCCCCCGATGGGACCTTTGAAACCAATTCAGAGCAAACACACAAATACTGAAAAACATTAGCTATAACAGAACGAGTGAAGAATGAGGAGAGACTCACGGCCTCCTGCTCCTGGGCATCGATCTTTGCTGTCTGAGTGTCCACTGGCTCAGGGACTGTCAATTCAGCGAACTGTAGAATGTGAAACAGGGAGGAAAAAGGTGGCTATAAGACAAACAGAGAGAAAAAAAAAAAGAGAAACCGAGAAATCACTGGATCTCACCTTCTTCTCAAACTCATCCACCATGCCTGCTTTAGCCACAACACTCCTGTAGTAAGTCCAGTTGATGGGAGCTGGTTTCTCTGGCAACGATGCAAGTCTGCAAGTAAAAATAGTTCAGCATAAGTTATAATTGACTTGTTTGATATGAAATTTCAGTCTCTGTAATTTGCAAAATCTCTCTCTAAATCCAAAAATCTGCTTTTGTATATTGTTTTGTTTGTGTTTGTCAGCACTACCAGTCAAAAGTTAGGAATATTTAAGAGTTGAATATTTTTGAAAGTTATTCCCCGAATTTTCAGCATCATTACTCCAGACTTCAGTGTCACGTGATCCTTCAGATGCGTGATCCTTCAGAAATCATTCTGATATGCTGATTTGCTGCTAAATTAAGAATTATTCCTCGAATTTTCAGCATCATTACTCCAGACTTCAGTGTCACGTGATCCTTCAGAAATCATTCTGATATGCTGATTTGCTGCTAAATTAAGAATGGCTCTTATTATTATCAATATTGACAGTTTTTGCTGCTTAATTTTTTATTTTATTTTATTCAGTACGGTTTAATGAAAAACTTCAAAATAGCTACATTATTTGAAATAGAAATTGTGTAACATTATAAATATCTAATTAAAAGTATTTAATCTAAATAGTAGTGCATCACAGTTTCCACAAAAATATTAACCATCACAACTGTTAATAATTTTTAAGCAGCAAATCAGCATCTTAGAATGATTTCTGAAGGATCACGTGACACTGAAGACTGGAGCAATGATGCTGAAAATTCAGCTTTTCATCACAGGAATAAATTACATTTTTAAACACACTCAAATACAACACAGTCATTTCAAATTTTATATTAAACAATATTTCACAGTATGTTGTACACATCATGACTAAATCGCAAAGCATTGCAATATTAGAATTACATTGTGACTGAAACTGGAATATCAGAAAATAACATTTTTGTCCATTATCGGCTAAACAACAGAACTGGCTCTGACTGGACTGAAACAAACTTTGAAACCAATCTATGCAGAATTTTTTATTTTTTTTTTAATCCTCAGTGGTATAGAGAGATCTTTACAGTTTTGCCCCATGAGAGACTGGCCGCTGTGCATAGGGGTAATTCACAGAACTTTTATAACCTATGGTCTCCGTTTATAGATCACCTGCCTTTAGATGTGAGAAAAATAGTCATATGTGCCAATTAGGGCTCTCTCGGGTCTGGCGCCCCTCCTTCTGGAGGTGGGCATTGCATCTTTGCAACTTACAAAGAATGGTCTGGGTTCTTTTGTGTTCTGATGTTCTTTTCGGTTCCAAATGACATGTATCAGTCCCCACTTTAGGCTGGAATCTTTTGATGATAGATTTATGTATGGGAAATATTTTAATGTGCCTTTCTGTAGGTTTTGATTGTTAAACTTTGTGTCTAACCTAATCACCAACATTATTATTTAAAATTGGTATTATTTTTATTTCTATTATTGCTACTGTAGTCCTTTTATGTATTTATTTATTATTTTGAAGATGTTTATGCATGTATCTTTTTTTTTTTTTTTTTTTTTGATTTGGAGGTGTTTTTGTAGTTTATTTGAAGCCAAACCTGTGTCACAATACTTTGAAGATCTTCTGTTAAGGTATTTCTATTTCCCTTGGGAAGACACATTGTATATTGTACATGCTAACACTGAATAAACATGTAAAAAAATAAATAATAATAATAATAATAAAAAATACACAATTACTCATTCAATATCTTGAGAAAGAATTGCTAAATAGTGCATCAACACAGCTTTAGTCAAGTATATATACATACACATATACACACACATATATATATTATATATATATATATATATATATATATATATATATATATATATATATATATGTATGGTATATATATATATATTATATATACACACACATATATATATATATATATATATATACATACACACACACACACACACACACACACACACACACACAGTACACTTATTACCGGGACAGTCCATTGACCTGCACCTGACCTATGGTTTTTTGCTCAAGGGCACAGTGATGATGGTTTATTTATCGTCCCTTGCTCAGTTCAAATCAGAAAATGCTAGTGCTAGTGGAAACTGTGCAGCTCATGTGCTTCGTGGAGCGCAGCAGACAGACTCACTTCGCTGCGACGGAATCACTGCGGGTCTTCAGGCTGTTGAACATGGCTCTCTGGTTCGGTGGGACCCTCTCTGCAAAAGCCACCCAATCGATGGCTTTTATAGCTGCACGGCGCCCTGCCATCTCTCTGCTCCTGTCAAAACATCTCATGGTTATTCAGAATCACTATACACAAGTGAACAAGACAAGGTCAGCGTATGACTTTTATAAGATAAACACAATTACATCCGCCCAAAAGCCGCGTCATTTCTCATAAACAGGAAAGATAACGCCTAACGTTCATTATTTATTCAAATAAAAACAATCGGCGTTTTAATATTTATCAAACGACTGATTTTGGACACTTACTTACTGCTCGAGGATCAAGCCGCTGCAATGACAGAAGCGTGATGGCCGCCACGGAGCGGAAGTGCGGTTAAGAAATCAGCGCTCGCTACTGACACCCAGCGGACTGGAGGACAGCTACAACACTGCCATGCACTGTACTGCACACTAGAGGGCACGAAACAGACGTGTCGTTCATGACCTTTAGTTTGTGTAGTTTTCAGGCCATTAACTGCATTCATCAAACATTTATATCATTAAAATCACTAGCCTACTCTTTCAGGGAAAAAGACTAAAATATTGCTGACTCATCCGGCACTGGTTTCTGTGACATTACTTTAGGCGATGTTTTAATAAGAAAGTTAGTCTAAAATATGAAAATACATTTAGCGGTTCATTATATTCGTAAACAATTTTAGCTATCTTTATGGCAACCATGGTGTTCTCGTTGTTTTAAAAGCTTAATAAATAATATGGTTATGGAGCTCCCTCACATAGTGCTTTCAGAATCAGAGATTTGTGTCATTTTTATTATTTTATATTGATGGAACCTATGCTTAACTTGGTAACATAGCATTTTATGGTTAGGCTAAAGGGTATGTCAACAAGGCAATCCATAGAGTAGGCATACATTTTTCCAAAACACTAAACAAAACAAAAAATCAGCTATTACAGCAATTTTAATGAGTCAAATACATATTTATACAGACCAATGTAAAACCTTCCAGCAAGACACATCAGATGTCAATAACATACACATGTTTTGAATGAATTATTTGACTGTTCACACTAAACCAAAAACCTTTCGATGTTCAGCGGCCCCATGGCATGTTGTGTTGGCTAATATGTTTGTCAAACAAGTAGATAAATTTCCCCTGTGGCCGTCTGATTCTCTGGGTCATTCTATGAAATAGGTCACGCTTTTGAAAAGGTGATTTTCAAAGTAAATTTCTTCATGATTTTTGTTCAGCACTGTTTTGAAATATAATTCTGTCTTCAGAAAGGTAACAGGGTCGGCAGTTTTACAGTTTCATTTGACATTAGCCTGAAATAGTTAACATTTTAGGATCATCCCCTACTGACGGAAACACAAGATAAACTGATATATACGAAAACAGAGGTGAAATGTGTTTGTGTTTGTAGAGTTTGATTCTTATTTTTAAACCACATGTGAGAAGCACAGAAGGCACCTGTTTTGTGACCCTTCTGCTTTAAGCAATGCTTAAATGTCTTCACTTTCTGGACTTCATGATATTTTTTGTGTTATCAGTATGTTTCCATGCCTGAAAATATACAGCTAAAGAGGACACCCGTTAAAAAGGTTTACCTGACATCTGTCAAATGCTAGAGCACTTATCTAGTTGAAAAGGTATTAACCCTTTCAGGCACGGTGGTTATGTTTGAAACGCTGTTCTCATTCATGCCACCACATTGGTATCACCATGAAATGAATGATAAAACTATGAAATGCATGAATTTTTTAAGATAAAATGTAATTGGTAAATTAATTATTATGCACTTATTTGATGCAGCAAATACAATGAAGAAATGTTTTTGATGAAATATTAAGAGTGCACGTGTGTTTTTAAATAATGCGCATAGATAAATAATTTATAATAAAAACGTAACAACAACGCAACATAAACAAAAAGATTCATCCATTTGATTACATGGTGACTTGAAACGATCTGATGCTAAATCTTTTTAAAAAAAATCTTATTTCTAGTGACAAACTGTAATATTGAAATTTAATTTAATTTAATGTAAATTTAAAATAACTTATTCCTGTGATGCAATGCTGAATTTTCAGCATCATTACTCCAGATGTACTTCAGTGTCACGTGATCCTTCAGAAATGATTCGCTGCTCAATAAACTTTATTAATCAGTTTTACTGGACTGCTTAATATTTTGGTGTAAACAAAAACAGCATTTATTTGAAATAGAAATCGTAACATTATAAATATCTTTACTGCCACTTTTGATAAATTTAATTCACATTTGCTGTATAAAAACACTGGTTTCTTAAAAAAAAAAAAAAAAAAAAATGTAGGCTACTGACCCCAAACTGTTGAACAATAGGCTAATGTCATATTTTTATGCCAATCGGTGGACAAAACAGATATAGCCTACACTCATCAGCTTTATACACTATCACGTGTTTTCAATTTTCATAAACAAACTTTAAAATAAAATATTTTTAATGAATTGTAAGAAATGACCGTGCCCTTTTTACGTTTTTACTTCAACCCCTTAACAGTGTTCACTGGGAGTAGTGTATAACTACCATACATCAACACTATTGTATGAAAAAGGAAAACAACCTTCGGTACCTTATCATGATGGGATGCTGTTGTTTATTCGCAGTGACGTGGGTGGGATTGCGACGCTGTCTTTTTATTACGTCAGAGTTCGATAGCGTGGCAAAGGGGCAGCGATGGATAGATCCTAATGGAGTTTATAAAGTGTGGTCAACAGCAGCACACACCGAGGACCACTAAACGTCACGTACAGGTGTCATCTAGCCTACGTCCCAAAGGTGAGGAACACACATACTGGTGCTTATTTAGTCGCATTCAGCCTAACATCATAACTGCTGGCTGCTTTATTGGACTTTATGGTGAGCTCTGTGTGTGGAGCTACTGACTGTCAGTGAGCAGGTGCTTTATCTTTTGACCTCGGCTTTATTTGCGTTATTAGGATTTGTGCTATAAAGGTGAGATATCTGATCATCTAGAGATACTTTGTATCGTGTTTTGGAGAATCAGCACTTTAATTGTGTAATGGTCAAATGAATTACTCGCGCTGTGCCAGTATGGCCTCGTAGAGACAGCTGAACGAAATGTCAAGTTTATAAACGAATAAATCATTTTCGGTTTTTGAGAATGTTACTCGCAACGCGTCGTGAGCCGTGCGGCTTACCGGTGCTTTTCAGGAACTGACTGTGCGCGTGATGCTGCCGGTGAGCGTTGGCTTATTATGAACAGTCACGGAACAGTAAAGAAAAGTGAGGAATTATAAAACTTTCTTGTACATTGAAGCCTACTATCGGACGTATGCCGCGTCAAATTCTTGATCAATCAATCAAATGAAGTCAGATCAAATTGTCGCCAATGATTATTGCAGACTGCAATGATGTTTTACATATCAAGACTTTTTATTTTATTTTTTTTTGTCCTGGTGTAGTATTATAAAGAGACAGCTGTGATAATGAAGTTTTGGGCATGTGGAACATATGTTCAAATGTAATGTAATACGAATAAAATTGTAAATAATAATAGATAAAAAATCTTTCAAACAAGGCGAAGTGAGGAGAATATGAATTTGACATTAATAATGGTCAGTCTAATCTCATATATATATATATATATATATATATATATATATATATATATATATATATATATATATATATATATATATATATATTATGTTTATTTTTACCCAATATATAGGCTTAAATATATATTTTTTTTTTTCTTAAAGAAATCGGTCACAGGACAATATGACTTAATGGGACACAAACAAGGATCTAAAGATGTCAAGTTACTCAGCACTCAATCCCACAATATGGGTGACAATCTATCAATGTGTGTGTTTGTGTGTGTGTATTGATTTTAAGCATTATTTTTTTATGCATATATATATATATATATATATATATATATATATATACAGTACATACATAAATGCAATAAAATGCAGGGAGATGTTTATTCCTCAAGAATACATTCCAAAAACATATTTAACGTGTTTAGATAATACTGTAAAATGGATGATAATTTGCTTGTTGTCTCATCCCTGTAGGCACTTGAGTGAGGAGACATAATGACGGAGGGTGTGGAGATTCATCAGGCCCGGACAAACAGAGCTGATGCTGCCACAACCTCTGTAACGCGGAGCAGGACGTCCTCTCTGGAGGCCGTAGAAACCTCCAGTTTTCCAGAGGTGCAGCATCATTCCACTGGAGGAGCGGAGGACAGCGGCGGTGGCTCGGTGGCGCCTGATGGTGGCTGGGGCTGGGTGGTCGTTGCAGCTACTGTTCTGGTCTTAGCGATGACTCTGGCTTTCCCTTCTTGCATTGGGATATTTTACACTGACTTGCAGAATGACTTCCAGGCCAGCAACACTGAAACGTCATGGGTGCCAGCCATCATGATAGCAGTGCTCCATGCAGGCGGTAGGGAGGGATCTCTTATACTACTGATTCATGATGCATTAGTTCATCCACGCTTTGACGCAATCCTCACAGTGCTCCCGTATTCACCCACACCACAGGGTCAGAAAAACACTTCTCTCAAGTTACTGTACTTAAATGGTTGTGCAACACTGATCTGTTTCATGACATGAAGGATAAACACACACAGAGGTCAGAGGATGACAGTGGGAGTTTTGGCCATCGTAAGTGAGATATTAAACCGTAAGGAGTGTGCGTTGATATATCATTTCACAGGGAAATTTATCCAGTTATTGCACACCATCCCAGTGAGTACTAACTCAAAGAATAGCTGACGTGGTGAAAAGGATTTGGGGCACTGGGATTTTTATTCAGCTTAATGCAGCTTATTCATCGTTACTAGGCAGCTGTGCTTGAGGACAAAGTACACCAGATATGCATCCATTACCATTCTTTGATAAGAGTAAAGACATCATACATACTGTATTTGATTTAAATCACATTTATTTTCATATGAAAAAAAATATTTTGATTTAGTAATTCATTTAGAGTATTAATATAATACTATAATAATTATTTACTTTTATAATTGATTTATCAATTTACAGTACCACAATTAATTTATCAAACTTAGAACTTATGAGTATGAAAAAATATACATTATATATAATGCATACACTACCATTCTAAAGTTTGGGGTCTGTAGGATTTTTTTTTAATTTTTTTGTGTTTTTCAAGGCTGTAATTATTTAATCAAAAATATACAGCAAATACAGTAATATTCTGGCATTTTATTGCAATTTAAAATAACTGCATTCTATTTGAATAATAATGAAATGTAATTTACTCCTGTGATGCAAAGCTGAATTTTCAGCATCATTACTCCAGTCACTTGATCCTTCAAATATCATTCTAATATGCTGATCTTCTGCATAAGATACATTTATTTTTATTATCAGTGTTGGAAACAGCTGTGCTCCTTAATATTTTTGTGGGAACCATGATACATATTTTTCAGGATTTACTTTACTGACACTTTTAATTAATTAATGTTAATGTTAATCTGTATATACAATAATTTGAATAGTACTGAACATCGAGAAATATTGCCTGCTGAGTGTGTAGCATAGTGAATAGTAACAGTTTATTATCATCCATTATAGATACTGACTAAAAGTAACTTTGCAAGTACATACCAACTTATTATCTACAAGCCCTAAACCTAACAGTATACTAATCAGCTAATGAGAGTTAGTTGACATGTAGTTGCAAAGTTAGTAGAATGTCTAAAGTGGACTATTGAAATAAAGTGTAACCTAGTGCACACTTCATAGGAACCTTATGAACTAAATCGCTTATGTTCGGCCAGACAGCCCTGAATCAGGCAGGAGCTTGTTATTATATTCCTGAACAGACAAGATACCATTGTTCTTCTTTGAGAAAGGTTTATTTGTCTTTCCAGCCCTTTCTCTTTGCTGTCAGCTGGTCAAGTTAGTGCCAAAGACAATGTTAAGGTGATCCTATGAGTTTGTTTTTATGCAGTGCCGTGATGCCTAAAGCATTCATTTAAGGAGGGCAAACGTTCAATCTCCCTTGAGGTTTTAAAGAGCTTGAAGTAATTTGCACTGCACTAACTGCTGTGCTCACTGGGTGCAAAGTGTCACATCAAATCAAGTTTCTTATTTAACACACAAAAAAGAAAAGGCCGTAAGGGGATGATGATATTCTTTGACATTAATTTTCACTCTTGGTGTCTTGGGATGTGATACCTTCTCAGACTCAATCGATAAAATAACTTTTTAAAGGTGTGTAATTTTTTTTTCTTTTTTTTTTTTTCAGACTAATGTGCAAAGACAACTATAAATACGCCTAATGGGATGATTTCCTGAAAAGTATAAACAATTTCAGGACATTGCTCCGTTTGTTTGAGTGGTCAAACATGTTAACCAGTGGTGTAAATTTGGGACGGGATCAGAGTTAGGAGGATTACTTTAAATATATATATTATTCCAGTATAAATGACTAATTGCTTACTGAAAATGTAATCAATAACTTAATCCAAATATGACAACATGAGTATAGCAATCAGATTAATCGTACTTACTTTTGAACTTCATCGCAACTTATTCACGTCCTTCTCCACAGCGACTGACATGTGTTGTATTTTATACTCAAGATGTCCAGCGCTGTAATAGAGCTGTATATGTTTGAGTGCTTTCTTCATACAATATAATTATATTTAACCCAAGACCACACTGGCATGTTGATAAAAATAGATAATAGATTGATCTTTTGGTAGGGTGTGCACAAGTGCAGAACAATGTTGTATTCTTACTCGACAGCACTATCACTGTTGTGATTGATGGACAGACATGAGTTGTTAAAATATGGAAGGTGGATGGGGCCAAAATCCTTTAAATGGAATGCATGAAATTTATCAGTGTCAACACACACTGTTTGTCTGTGACATCACACACAGCAGGCAATGAATTTGCTGTATTTGAAACTATATTTTCATATGTGATGTAACTGTACACCCCCCGCATGTTATGTGTAAGTCTTCAGAAATTTGAGTGATTTATGTAAATCTAGTCTATGTTTATGTGGGCTGCATCATATTACTGCATGGAAATGGCAGCCTGATCCCATAATCAAATTCAGGTCTTTCTGTGAGAGCGTATCAAATTCAGTGAACAGACTTTCATTTGCACATATAGAGTGTTTCAATACCAAATGTAAATAGACAGTGTTTGGGGGGAAAACTATTGTTTGTCATCATCTGCTGGATCATCTGTACATCAGATGCAGCTATTGTATGCACACCGTGACACTGTGTTTTCGCGACCAGCATGTTCATTATTGTTCACATTACAATACCTTTGTCTCTCCGTAGGCCCCATATGTAGTGTTCTCGTGGAGTGCCTCGGTTGCCGTACAACAATAATTATTGGTGGGATCCTGAGCGGACTGGGAATGGCAGCCAGCTCATTTGCACAGACATTAGTAGAGCTGTATATCACTGCTGGCATTATCACAGGTAGGCAGGCCTCTGGATTGCCTTCTCAGAAATTGTTGTGAAATGATTGCTCAGTAGGCCGCATGGACTGAATTATCATCTTTCCTTCTCAGGAATGGGATTCTCTTTGTCTTTCCAGCCGTCGATCACCATGGTGGGGCACTACTTTGTGCGGCGCAGGGCGTTCGCTAATGCCTTGTCTTCCACTGGCACTGCACTCGGGCTGAGCACCCTACCATTGCTAGCCAACTATCTGCTGAGCAGCTTTGGTTGGCGGGGCAGCTTTTTGGTGCTGGGAGGGGTTCTGCTGAACTGCTGCGTTTGTGGGGCCGTAATGCGCCCCCTTGGGGCCAAACCAAAGATGGAAGCCAGAACCAGACAAACAAACAATCGCCAACTCAAAACCAATTGCCTTTCCATTTCTCAGGAACGAGAGGGTCTGAAAGGCCGTCTACGGGCCACTCTCTCCACTGTCATGTCTTTCCTGCGCAGGCACATGGCTTTCGACCTGCTGTGCAGTAACCCATACTTCTGTGCCTATGCTCTTGGGATGTCCTGGATGATGCTGGGCTTCATGGTGCCCCTAGTTTACCTGGTTCCCTATGCCACCGCTTATGGTATAGAGCAAGATCGAGCCGCTCTGCTGATGGCCATCCTCGGGTTGATCAACATCACAGTTCGGCCCGTGACAGCACTGGTTTTCGGGCTGCCTCGCTTCCGTGGAAGCCATAACTTTGCATATCTGTTTGCCACGGCGGTGCTGATCAATGGATTAAGCAACTGCATCTGTGGGATGGTGACCAGTTTCCCAGGACTGTTGGCGTATGTTCTAGTGTTTGGGTTTTCCATGAGTGTCATCGGCTCCTTGTTGTTCACCGTACTGATGGACACGGTGGAGATGAGCCGCTTCCCATCCGCCCTGGGCCTCATCAGCATTATGGAGAGTATCATGCTGCTGCTAGGCCCGCCGTTAGCAGGTGATGTAATGCATTTTTCGTATGCTTTAGCACTACATTAGTGGGTTAAAATGGCATGCCTGCTTGTATTTGTCAAGGCCAAGATATGTCACCTTCATACACTGTGTTCTTTTCCATACAACAACAAAGTGGCTCTCACAAAAAAAAGAACAACAAAACCATAAAAGTAGTTCCTTTGAAGTAGATTCATGTACAATATCCAACAATTAAAGTCATAGAATAGCTTTATGATAAACAAGCCAGAATTTAGGTCAGTATTTCTTCAAATTTCTTCTCCTCCACCTGTAGGGTACTTGGCAGGCCCAAACTGGCCATCAGGAGATCTGAAAATTTGGCCTTTCTTGTGACTTATTTTTCCTTGTCATTTATTTATGTAGTTTATTTATTTATATTATGGCTTCTGTAAATTATTATACTCATTTGTAGTTGGAACAAACGTTTTAAAAATCAGTGTAGGTTACTTTTTATTTATTTATAAATATATAATTAATAAATATTAAAATACAAATATATTAAAAAATAATTAAATAAAAGTAAATTAATTATATATAAAAATACAATTAATTACAGTTATTTTCTCTAGTTTTTTTTTGTTTGTTTGTTTTTTTTATTGTAAGTTGATACTGAAGGCCAGTGGGCTTGAAAGCTGGGGTAAATTAAAATGTTAGGATCAAACAAAATGAAAGTTTCCCTCTATTTGTTTTATTACTCTTGATAGTAATGTACATGTAATGTATATTATTATATATTTTAAATTTGCCCCAGTCTGGCCTTGGGAGTTTGAAATATTGAGCAGTAGTTGTATGGACTACATGTGGTTTTTTTAACTGCTTTTTGGAGTTTGACAGCCCCTAGTTATTATATGCTCTCAAAAAAGATTAGCCCAACATTTTCCGCCTAACATTTGTGTGTGTTTGTGTGTGTGTGTGTGTGTGTGGTAAGTATGAGTAATTGATGAGAGAATTTTAATCCCTTTATAGAAGAAAGAAAGAAGTTTGGTCAGTGTGTACCTGGTATTTCCTGCTGTATGGGGACCAAAAGTCCCTACAACCATAATACTATCAGTCATTTTTGACCAAAAAGGCATTTTTTGGTCCCCCATGAGGAAATCAAAGAGAATAAAGTTTTTTAATGAGAGGGTGTAAAAGTCTGCGTGAACTGGAAGTTGCAAACAACTTTTCTCCAGTGTTGTGACGTATTTCAGAGAGAAACAGAATACTAAATGAGGAAAAATAGTGGGCGTGGCTTTATTTTCCAACTAGCACCTGATTGGATCTAGAACCAAAAATGCACCTCCTCACCATCTCTCCTTTCATGCACTGTCAATGCTCGCAAACACACAGGCAGCCAGTCTACTGTCAGTTGGAGGGCCATGGTTACGGATGCTAAGCAGGCACCCATTTTCAGATTTTGATTAAAGATTACGAAGCCAAAATTTTTTTTTTGTGTGGATTGACTTGCATGGATGAATTGTTCACCACAAAAACTATCGATTTAGGCAAACAAAGTAAAATTATGTCAGTTGTATTTATTTATTTATTTTTTTAATATGGCCTTTAGAAAAATATCACACAAAATTGCATTTATAAAATTATTTCATTAATATGGCCTTTAGAAAATTCTGTCATCATTTACTCTTACCCTCTTTTTAATCCAAAAGCTGTGACTTACTTTCTTCTGTGGGACGTAAAAGATATTTTGAAAAATGTTAGTAACCAAACAGTTTTGATTTGAATTACAATAGAAGTTAAATTGATTGAAAATTACACAAAACAATATATTTCTATTTAAAATAAATGCGGTTCTTTTTAACTTTCTATTTATCAAAGATATAAAAATTATATCTCAACACAAATATTAAGCAGCACAACTGTTTTCAACACTGATAACAATGAGAAATGTTTCTTTAGCAGCAAATCAGCATATTAGAATGATTTCTGAAGGATCATGTGACACTGAAGACTGGAGTAATGATGCTGAAAATTAATTCATTATTCCTGCATCACAGGAATAAATTACATATTCAAATAGAAAACAGTTATTTTAAAATGTAATATTTCACAATATTACTGTTTGTACTGTAATTTGTACTGTTTTTGATCAAGTAAATGCAGTCTTAATGAGCATAAGGGAATAAGACGGACCCTAAATTTTAAATGATAGTGTAACTGAATATTTTGCAATACTTATTAAATTACAGAATCAATTTAATGGTATGTTCTAGTTCTAACATCTACCAGCAGGGGCTGTTTCACTCTATCACAGTGACTGAAGAAAAAGTGTCTTTTGTGACTTTTTATAAATCTTTTTTTTTTTTTTTTCAGGAATCCTGGTTGACAGCACTAGGCAATACGCCTACGTGTTCTTCGCCTGCAGCATAAACGGCTCTACGGCTGGTCTCTTCATCATGCTGTCTTTCTACTGGCTGGACAGACAGAAGGACAGAGAGGTTAAGAGCTCCTTTACTCATAAAGACACAAACTCACTGAAGCAAAGCATTAAGATGACCATAGACTGTGATTACAGTCCAGTGCCTTTACATAGTAACAGTGTCAGAGACATGGAGACTGATGTGTGATGTATGACCACCTTGTTTGTCTTTCACCGTACTCATTTTGTTCATCCAGTGCACAGGAACCTAGTCTTTACCCATCCTAGTTAGTGGACAATCAGATGTATTTTTCACAACGTATGTACACTGCTGTAAGAATACATTGGACCAAAACTTTTCATAGTCCTTTTCTATTACATGGTGCCTCATGGGAACTTTACTCACTTCAAATCATCTCATAAAACATTTTGAAAATGTAATTTCAGTTAATACTCTAGCCTACTTCAGGATTGCTAACAAAGGCTAGTAATAATTGACATTCACATTACTGTAATTTAGATCCTTCTGGGAACAAATGAATGTAGAAAACAGATCATGTAAGATTGTGCAATGAATGATTTTTTTTTTTTTCGAATTATTATTTCTAGATGCCTTAAATTATAAATGTTATATATCTTATAAATGATTTTTTTTTTTTTTAGTTTTGTGTAGATACTGCTTTTTTAAATCAATAACTTATTTATATATTTGTATTAAAGACAATTGTCTGTTATTTTCTCTCATTGCTGTTTGTGTTTGATCTCAATGGTAAATTGTTGACTGCTGAGAGTAGAAAAGCAGACCAATAATAATAATGATAATAACTGCCCTGCTGTAGTCACATGATCAAGTCAAGCTGGAAGTAAAGTCACATTACCTTCCTCCCTCGCCAAATTAGAATGCCTAATTTAAAGGTGCACTCAGTAATCTGTCCCTTATTTGAAATAAATGAATAGTCCATCAAAAACATTTAATGAGATGCTGAGATGTTTGATGTCCCAACATGTCCAATGTACTGTACAGCCGAATTTGTATACTTTATATAAACAGAATCAGACTGTACTGCATGGTGTTTGATCAGGATAATGCTAAAAATCCAGTGATCAAAAATTGCATATGAATATGCAAAATTATTTATTAGTTATTGTCTTTATTGCATTTAATGTCCTTTTAATAAGAATTTGGTGTTAACAGTTCTGCTGCCTATGGGCTTCATCATTTTCCCTTTATTAATATTAGTCTCAGCTCCTAAGAACCACAAGAGGGCAGCAATGTCATGAATATAGCTCAACAAAAAATAACATGACAAACAGATAACTCAATTTAAATAATCATGACAATATATAAATATAACAAAATTTTTTCATCATGACGATGTCTAAATATTACATGACAGAGCAATTTCACAATTCACAGATTTACATTTTAATATTTATTTAATAAACAAATTGTTCTGTTAATGCAATAAAATGTATGATTAAAACGATTAATAAAATACACTATGAATGCATCATAAAACATTTGACCATAAACATTTTATTTCCCGTTATTCACTGGTGAGCATGAGACTTCTTTTGAAAAAAATAAAATAAAAAATTTATTGTAAATAACCCTAACCATATAAATATATAAATACAAAAATATATATATATATATAAAAAAAAAAAACACACACTATATATATATATATATACACAAAAAAAAACACACATACACACATACACACATATAAAATTCTCTTTGCTATGTTGTATGCTTGTCAGTAGAGCTGATCTAAAATGTCAGCCAAACAGTTAAAAAAAAAAAAAAAAAAAAAAAAAAAAATACCTTGCAGTTTCATCTTGTCATCACAGGTCAACCCTGTTAAATTTCTGAAATCCTACAAAATTGTTCTGTGAAAGGCACATTTTATAGATTGGGCCATTCACTAGAGACATTTTTGGGAACTTTCCGCTTGAAAAATAACATTTTAAAAAGTTTTTGTAAAAAAAAAACCTTTTTTTCCATGACTGTTGAAATAAACCGTAACTCCGCACTTGCATTTTCCCTTTATTTGCACATATTAGACAACCAATCTTACATCTTGATATATGATTTTAAACCAATGCACAGTATGTAAAATTCACTCTGTGTCAAAACATGCCATAAAGATTCTGAAATAAATTAAACGGCACATCAGCCCAATTTTAGTATCTACAGACTGGGCATCGTTGCCATGTTTACAAATCTATATACATGAGATATAACAAAACAGCCAACAAAGTGCACGATAACCGTGTGAAATGAAAGACTCAAAGAGGAAATTTAATACTAACAAGTGCTCCTATACTTGATGTTAAAGTCTCGCACAAATGAACTGAACTTTAAATACTGTGATAAAAATAAGTTGGCTTCCGTTCCACGAGTGAAATAAATAAACAGTGAATATCAAACTCACCAGCAGGTCCAGCAGAGGCACATGGGATAGAAATGAGGTTCTGTGACGAAGGTCACACTGCACACAGACTGATTTACAGTCAAAGCCGTTACACGAGTGAAACAGTATTTGTCGTTTGCGTCAATATAGTGTGATGCCATCATGACCACTGCGGCTCGTGAATCTAGACAGTAAACATTGGGTAACTGTGGGACTTGAAAGTGCAGTTTCGGAAACATACATACGACCCTTTTGAAGCCCTGAAATAGTGGTTGCATCATGCAAACTGGTGACCAGTCAGCTGATGTAACTGGGTTAATAATTCATCAGAGCGCTTTTAAAGGTAGCCGGTGTTTCCATGCTATTTAACATGTTTTCTTGGCATCCATTCCAGTAAAAACATCTGCTGACCTCCACATTTACTGAAGCCGAAAACAGTGAACATGTAAATCCTGGCTGAGGGGACCTTCCGATTTACCTCAGATCCCACAAACACACACATTCATCTGCATTAAGCATACAGTGACGTTCACCTCAAAAGAAAATCCCTTTAACATCTTTTGACTTGTGCGACACTAAAACACTCACACAGAAGCTGTGGTCTGACTCAGACCTTTGTCGTTTTGCTGGCTTTAGGTGAGACCTCGTGAGAACAGAGGTCGACTGAAGCACACGCTCACAGGAACGGACCCCTTACGCCTGACATGTATCTGTCAGACACGCTGGAGGCACGTCATCTCAGTCTCTCTCTCACACACACACACTCTCACACATTCTTTCGAGTGTCCTCTCTGTTTCCAAATCGTGTCCGAGCTTGTGTGGAGGTCGCTGGGCAAGTCTCTCACACGCTGAGAGGGAGCATGCCGGGAGGAGACACGGTCTGTGCGGAAGCCATGGTCGTCAGAGGATCCAGGCCATTCATATTCCTGTGAAGAACAGAAGTGAGCAATGCATCAATAAACTGAATTATGTAAGTATTATAAATCTTCAGTAAACGGGTTGGGTGATATGATTTAATATTTTAAACCATGTCAGTGATGCACATCAGCAAACGTTTGGGCCTGGTGAGCAGACAGAATAGAAAGCTAAGCACTTACGTCTTGTCAAAATACGTAGTGTGGAGCGAATGAGAGAATTTGGTTGCATTGCTGTTGATGAGGTTTCCATTTCCTGTTGTGTAATTTTTCCTTGCTGCCTGGTCCTTGGCAAAGTTCCTACAGGCAGCTAGTTTAGACTCAAGAGCCTGCACAAAAAAAGACATCCCAGGGTTTTTCATTAATATGTGCATCTAATTTTCGTTTGAGTCCATTCTGATAAGTAGCTCTTTCTAAGTGTTAAAGTGAAACGCATGTAGGGCCAGTTTCACAATTAAAGCATTCAGGAATTTACCCCAACTTTCCGCAGTAGATCACCAACAATGTTAAGGGCTGAGATCCGTGCAGACGGTGTGAGGGGGGAGTTTCCACAGCCATTGGTCAACGCTTTGGAGAAACCAAACAAAAACAAACAGAGGTAAAATAGATGTAACTGCTGGCATTCAGACTGTTAAGAGTGTGACTGAAAAATATGAATTTCAATGGCTAATGAGGTTATGATAATTAGTGAACAAGATCCCCAGTCAAATGTCAATATACAATACATGCACAAAATGCTGATACATAATGCATACAATTCTCAAAATTGCTGAAATTTAATGAATATTTAATTCATACCATTTAAATAAGATTTTAAATTTTAAGAAACTAAGAGAAAACTGAAAAATGTTAATTTTACATTATCCATTAACAAGGCTGTTGTTATTGATCAATAATAATAAACGCAAAAGACCAAATACAGCACCAACCTTTGGAAGCAATGAAAGGATGCTCCATGTTCTTCCCCACAGGTGTGGCTGGGAGGGACAGGGAGGCCTGCACTGCTGAGTCCGTCTTATCAATATCTAGGGTGGGAGAGCTGGGGGCCGACATCCTGGAAACATCTGAAGTCCTCTCTCGAACTGCCAGCTCTTGCCTCAAATCTACAAGAACATGCATATTTAGCACCGATAAACCTGCACAAACGGTTTTGTGTTCAGTTCTTAAACTCGATAGCATCTGCAGTATATTTTTTTAGCAAAGTAAGTTTTAGCAAAAAAAGCTGTTTTTAAATAAAGAGTTATTTGAAGCTTAATGATGGTGACGTTAAAGTCATGTGACCATGGTGTAGTTTAATTAATATAATAGCCTACACTGAGCTTTTTACTTCTGCCGTTTTTTTAAAGCTTCAAAATTCTTAAAATGTGTGTTGTTTTTTTTCCTGAAGATTGTGACTCTTTTCAAAATGTGTAAGAATCACAAGCTTTTGTTGGTCACAGAGGATATTTTTTACAATAATCCAAAAGCTAATGACAAAAAAAAAGAGAACCAGGTCAAGAGAACCAGGGGGTGATGCAAACTTCTGGGTTGGCGCACAAAAATGCTTGACTCCATTATAAGTGCATTAACATACACACATACCCCAACTTGTAGGGTTTCTTATCAATTATGTATCTTTGCACATCACCTTTTTTGTGCTAACGTATTGTCCAAAAGCATTACATGACATGTTTCTGCCTCATTCGATAAGCCGTTTCACACGGATACATGTTATAATAGTGAAGAAAATCATGTCAAACTGAGGGAATGTCAGCTAACATTCATTTAATAGCAATGCTGTGAAATGAAGTATGGCCTGTCGTAAAGTTTACCTCTTGCTTCATCTTTAAGCCTCTGCACTGAGACCAGCAGAGACTCCTTCTCGTCCAGTTCGCTCTCCAGGAAGGCGTTCCGCTCTATCGCCTGGTTTAGCCTCTGTTCAAAGTCCTCCAGAGATGTGATGGTGGCCCTGTACAATCCAGGTTGTCATTTTAAACATGCTGACCTAAATGTATCTTTAGCATGACACTTGCAGCGTGTATTTTAGTCTGCATTTGTTGGAAATTGATAACATGTCGGCTAGTCTGAAAAAATAGTCTAGCAATCCAGGAACTCAGGGCCAAGTTAGTTTAGAATGAAAAAGCGATCTTATCGTGTACCTCTTAGCTCTCTCCAGGTCGTCATTGGCCTGCTCCAGCTCCCTGACATATTTGTGCAGCTGCTCCTTGATGCCGCGCGTTTGGACCAAGTCGTCCTCCAACATGGAGATCTGCTTATAGCTCTGCGCGTACTGCTGCTCCAGTTTGTCCTGCAGTCAGGGACACAGGAGAGACACAGTCTGAGTCACCATCAGAAACAACCTCAACTTTCTGCCAATGGCAGGTGAGAAAAAAAACTAAGGATTCCACACTCCTATTCAGAAAGGACTATTTTTCCTTCTGTGTTCCTGTACCAAACATATACAAATTTAAGAGTCAAAACCATAACATCCAGACATGCCCAGCTTATAACTACAGAGAGCTCAATCCTATCCAAATTAAAGTCATTCTGGATCTTTGAAAACAGATTTTTTTTCTTAAGGGGGGAGGGAAAAAAAGCAATTTTTACTTGCATTTGACTTCGTTTTTGGTTGAAGTGTCCCTTTAAAGAGGAACAGGAAAAGGAGGAACACTGGTGCACATGGCAACCCTCCCGACTTCTCTTGTAGGTAACCTACTTTTTCCACCTCATTTCTTTTATTCTAAATAAACGCATTGTTTTGAGCCATGGCAAAATAATGGGTGTCCCATATTCTCCAAAACGAATGCATGGTCAGTGGGCGAAGGCTACTAGTCTTAGTGAACATGCTTAATGAACATGCTTTCTGGGACAGCAACAAGATCAAATTTAATTTGTGAAAGGAGACCTTGCACCGATATAAGCAAGCACTATAAATCTCAGCATCTGTGCCGGGTCTACCTGAACCCAAGCCATTAAGAAGATATTTCTGTAAGGGTCTTAGAGGAACAACAGTGCTATATGTGAACTTTTCTGCTGAGCCATTAGCCTTCTATTTTCTTCCTCTTCATCCTGACATCCAATTACAGCACACTTGGGATTAACAGACCCTCGACAGCTCTCACACTGGGCAGTGCTGCATCACAGAACAGCACAATGTTCTTGACCAAGCACGATAGGAAATTGGTGCATTGCTGATGCTTTACAATTAAATCAGCCGATTAAAGGTGTGTGGAGGTACCCCTACCATTAGGTGCTTTCATACCCATAGAGAAGCTGAACTGTATACTTTTGTATATTTGTTTATTTCCACTTACTCCATACTCTTCGTGCTCTCAAACACATCAGGTGACTAGTACCTAAAAGATGACTTCTGTTATGACTGGCTAGCCCTAAGTAAATTATAATTCTCTAAATATGTTATAATTCTCATGCTTTGTGACAGCAAACATTAATATCAACAAAAACTAAAAGTAACCATAAATAAAATAAAATAACTTTTAGTTTAGGTCATAAATATATCAATTGCTTAACAAGGCAATGTAAATACACTACCTTTTAGTTTAGGTCAGAAAGATCTCATTTGCTTAACAAGGCTGCATTTATTTGATCAAAAACAGTCAAAACAGTAATTATGTGAAATATTAGAATTTAAAATGATCGTTTCTTACATATTTTTTAGAATGTATTATTTAAAAAAAAAATATATATTTATATATTATTTATTCTTGTGATGCAAAACATTTTTGGGGAAACAGCAATACATTTTCATCAGGATTCTTTTTTTATTGATTAAAAAAGGATCAAAAGAATGGCATTTATTTGAAATAGAAATCTTTTGTAACATTGCAAATGTCTTTCTGGTCACTTTTTAATCAACTGAATGCATCCTTGCTGAATAAAAGTATTGATTTAATTTTTTTTTTTTTTGACTTTTGAAAGGTTTTTATGTGAAGTAAAAATGATTCCAAACAGACTTCATTTTAATTTTTTTTTATATTGGAATAAAATATGACTTGGACGTACTTGACAGTCAGAGATTTACCTCTATATGCTGATTTCTGAATTTCCATAAATGGTCTGTGTGGACAGAGGACGGAGATTTTGGTGTCATTTGAAAAGAGCAAAGACATTTCAGATCTTGTCTTACCTTGAGTGTGTCCACTTCGCTCTTCAGCCTCTGGTTCTCTGACTGCAGATCTCGGATGCGGTGTTCAGCCTGACCCAGCTGAGCCTCCAGCTCGGCCTCCAGCTCTCGACTGCCCTCCTGGAACTCCTGCAGCTCCTCCTGAGCGTCATGATAACTGCAGATACACAAACATATCAAAAAATACCCATCACCAGCCATCTGGAGCAGTGGCGGCACATTCATCACATTAACTATGCAATGCAAATTGACACCCAGACTGCAACAAAAGAGCTGACATGCTCTAAGCATGTAGGCCTTGACAGCTGGTGCTATAGCAGATAATGAATTACAGTCACTCAGGGCTGTGGCTATTCAGAGCGGAGCCACTCTGGAGGTCCTCCTAAGACCAATTTAAAACAGTACACACGTTACCTAATCATGTCCAACAATAACAACACAGCACAATTCAGCATTTCCTGAATATCAGGAACATCTCATGGGCAGAAATGATGCAGTTTTGAAAAAGATCTTCTTAATGCATCTGCACAGCCAAATGTGCACTTTGACCCCTTGAAAGTCAGGGGTCACAGGCAGGCCTGAGATGAATAGTGAGGTCTGGCAGCAGGAAATGAGCTCAACAGACTGAATGCATGGTCTTGGTTGTTTTTAGACAGCGTTTCCGAAGCTCTTTTAGACAGGACATATCCCTTTAACCCTAGTCACTTCCCCCAGCCTCATGCTATCATGTGCAGAGGGAACCTTAAATCTGTCGCCTCATCCCTCCTTCCCTCAAATACCAGACATGTGCGGGCCTGCCTTCTCAGCACAAACCATTAAAACACTCACTCGACAACAGGAAGCTGCTCAAAAGCACATTTTCAGTCCTTTATGAAATTGGGATTATTATACAGTACCATACAAATGTCTGGGGTCAGTAAGATTTTTGTTTTAAAGAAATTAATATTTTTAATCAGGAAGGATGCACTAAATTGATCAAAAGTGACAGTAAAGACATTTATATTGATACAAAGATGGCTACATTACAAATAAATGATATCAAATTATAATCAATTCATAAGGATCGTGTGGCATTGAAGACACCATTAATCAAACAAATGCACCCATAAAAAACACAATAAAACTACAAAAAAAAAAATCAAATATACTAAATTACTTTTGATCAAATAAATGCATCCATAGTGAACACAAGAAACCTTTCAAAATCTTAGAGACTCAAAAAGCATCTATGTCTTTACCTTTTCTGAAATAAATGTGAGTGGTTGCTTACGTCTTTGAGACTTGATGTTCTGTCAAGTGAGTTAAAGTGGCTTTAAAAAGCCCACTCATTTGTGTGACTATTTCCAGGAAAGCATGTTTTGCTCCTTCCTCAGCAGGAAATTCCTGGGATTGAGACCTTCCTGTGCTCCACCAAAGCTCTGGGGCGGTAAAACCACAGCTCAGGAGGAGCATGTGCACGTGCTGAAACTGTGTAGGAGTTCAGACAGAGACCACCAGCAGACACACGGTCAGCATCAGTGCCAGCACCAACTGTGAGCTCTGTTTTAGATCAGAGACAGTCTCGGGCCACTTTTGGTCACTGAAGAACAGAGGAGGTTATGCAGGCAATTCACGTACTAGCGTTTTGGGCCTTGAAACTACAAAACAAAAATGGATTTCCTAACAACACCACTGTTCTTGAGAATGAGAAAGATCACATAATATTTCACTGATCACATTAACCAACTGAAACTTTAAAAAGACATCAAGCCAACCTACAATGTGACCAGGAGCACAATATAATGCTTCAAGCATGGCATATTTTAATAAATGAGACTGCGAGACACCAAACATAACAGCTGGAGCTATGGAGCACCTTCACAGGTTAACAGAGGATCTCTTTTGTCAAGGGCAGTGAAAGGCTCGCTGTGTGTTGTGGCATTTTCTCAGTTTTTGCATGATAAGAAGTGCTGCAGTCATATTTACAGCCCTTGTGATTGTAGGTATGAACACAGAAACAATCATTATTGTTGAACAATGAATATAAACGGTTGACTCCCCATGGCTTTCATGTGAAGATAAACAGCGCACGGTTGTAAAAAGCTCAGCTGGTTGCTATATTTAGTAATTAATGACTTCAGCCTACCTCTTCTTGTATTTCAGAGACAAGCACTTCCAGTAATCGATTTCCTCGTCTTTCGAGGAGAATTTCGGCATCATCTCTGTGTCCATGGTGGAGACCTGTGGAAGCAGATGGGAATTAGAGCAGTCCTGAGAGACACAAAGTTTTGCCCCGGTACGGCCCCACAAACAGACCACAGGTTGAGGGCCCATGGTGTGTGTCCTCATTTGACACACGTCCAATTACAATTTGTTCGCCTGGCTCTCTACCAAGCTCACATGACTGACTTGGTGCTTTACAGGCTCACAGTTTTACAGGTTGCAGCCTTTCGGTTTCGTTTTTGTATTGTGCTTTTCACAACACACATGGTTTCAGAGCAGCTTTACAGAAAATCATGATGTTAATGTTTATAGTTCTCCCAAAAAGTAATATTCTGTCATCATTTACTCAGAGTCAGCCTCATGTAGTTCCAAACCTGTATGACTTATTCATCTTCGAAACACAACTGAAGATATTTTTAACAAACCCTCAGGGATTTCCGTCCCTCTACTTGAAAGCCTGTTCCACCAAAACTCAAACTTTTTAAAAAGTTTATGAAGATATTGTAAAAGTAATCCATGTGAATTGAGCGGTTTAATCTAAGTCTTCAGAAAAGACACAATCGCTTTACATGATGGACAGCTTTAATTTAAACCACGTCTCTTCAAAAGACTTGGATTAAACTCCTGGATTCATATGGATTACATTTGAAGCTTCAATGTTTTTATTGATTGGATTTTTTCTGGTAGGACAGAAATCTCTCATGTTGCATTAACAATGTCTTTTATGTTTGTGTTCTCAAGATGAATGAGAGTCTAATAGGTTTGCTTATTGGATTTTGTTAATTTTCTCAACCTCACATCAATCATTTTATGGTAAACTCGTGGATATCCAGTGCAAGATCTCCTTTTGTGTTCCACGGAAGAACGAACATATTTGGAATAACATGGAAGTAAGTAAAGG
This sequence comes from Cyprinus carpio, assembly GCF_018340385.1. Taxonomy (NCBI): domain Eukaryota; kingdom Metazoa; phylum Chordata; class Actinopteri; order Cypriniformes; family Cyprinidae; genus Cyprinus; species Cyprinus carpio. The sequence goes on along the minus strand of NC_056574.1, from coordinate 14,721,544 downwards.
ACAACAGTTTCAGTTTACAGAGATTAAAAGCCTTTTAGAGATGAAACGTGAAGCCATTTAATCACAAAAGGACAGAGCAGTCCTTCAATACATAGAAGCTTGCTCAAAATAAGATTAATGGCCACAGATACTGTCCTTTTAAAACCATTAAGCACACCTGGATGTGAGTTATAGACTTTATTAACATTCTTCATCCTTGCCTTGTTTTAGGACATCATTTGTTTGAACAGCAGAACAGAAATCCAGTGTTTTTCTGAAAATGTCATCCAATTAATTCCTATCATAGGTCTAATTGTATGCAAATGCTCATAAGATCTGACATGATGAAGATCTCTAAAACGAAGTCATCAGTTTCATTCAGCACAAGGCCTCTATCAGCGACCCAACCAGCAGCAGACAAACCTGTTCAGCTTCTAAAACAGTCAGAAATATTCCATGCATCTCCGCAATACTCCAGATTCTTTTACGGATTCTCAGGAGTGTTGTGACCCCGTGATTCCCGCTCTAAATGACTATGAGGGATTTCCAAACCGAATGACCCATTTAAATAGAAAATTAAACTAAACACCTATCGCACCCTCATTATTGTCAGTTTGCTTGTCGTATTTCCATATTTATGTCAGGTCTGAAAATCTGAATTAAGATTTCACTAAACAAAACTAAAAACAATAATAAACTACATTAAAAATCACACATGAATTCAATGTCACAATATTAAACTTTCTTTTAGGTCAGGTCTGTATGCTTAAAGTACTATTGTTTAATTGAGAATAAGTTTAATACACAAGTACAAAGACAAATAATTAAAAAGAGCAAAAGATAAATTAAACACGTTTTGAGTGATGTCAGGTACTATTCTTTAAAGACCCAACAAATTAAGCCATTTATTGGCAGGCACAATATTAAAGAATAGATTAGGCAGAAAATTAAAAATACTGATTTAAAAAAATAACGAAAATGACTATAGATCGCACTCTTTATTTTAAAGAAACAACATATGCTAAAGAACCACACAAAATCACAGGTGTGCATAATAATAAAGTCATCAAAACACAAAAACAGCAGTGGTTTTCTACTCTGGAGCAGAAAGGGGCTCCAGTGGGATTTGCACTTCAATTGTGGTCATTTATAATGTCTTAAGCCACCATGCAGAGTTCCTCGCCCCTCCCAAACTGACTCCTGACGGTGAGGCCATCTGTCCGGCCACAGAGCGCCTGTCCCGCACCACAGGACAGTGGGATGGTTCCTGTCTAACGCAATGCTTTCCGCAACCTACACTCTTCGCCAGTAACTACGCACAGTCAGAGGTTCAGAGGACAGAACAGATTTTTGTTTCCAAGGATGAGATTATTTCCAAAAACCACAATTTCAGCACACACCGTCCTGCTGAGTAATACACTATAAACATGTGTCATACCCGAGATCTGTGCTACCATTAAGTCATCTGACCTGCTTTCAAGGAACATATTTACAGTCAGCTTCATACATGCAAGTGTCTAATGTAACATCCTTGTGTTTATTTATAAAATATTTAGGAATGACAAGAAAGAAATGGCATCAGATGACAAATGTCACAAAATGTAAACACAACGGTTGTCAAACATTAAAGGTACAACTTATCTCTGTATAAATGTTCAAAACATAACAAATGTGATATTTGTTTCTCATTAAGGTTATAGCGCTAGATAAGCGACAACAGATTAAAGAACCTAATCACATAACGTAAGCAAAAAAAAAACTATTGTGTTCACGTAATTAAAATAAATATTTACTTAGAGATGACGTACATGACGTAAGACCAATGACGTCAGATGACCACACCAGAAGACGGCTAGCGGTCTTCATTCAATTCAAAAACAATCACGAGGATGAAATGTAATACCTAACATTAGCAAAACAAGCACGGTTCACTAAAGGGGAGAATCTTGATTCGTTGAGAATCGAATACAAGCGGCGCTGAATCTTTCAGGTTGACGTTTCTGCCGGCAGGCCAGCGGATGTGAACAGCTTTTATACATGAAAGTCAATATCGAGTGTGTATCTTTTAAATAACTGCCATCGAAACACATTCAACGGCGGTTTAAATAGCGATATACATCGGTCGAGCAAAGACGTTACGTCAGAAGAAACCGGCACATGAAAAAAAATCAGGTTTCGGCAACTGTTGGTCTTCACTGGCCAAAACATGACAGCATAAGATAAGTCTGGTTAAATTATAAAGCCTCGCATTTCCCGTCGAACACGGCGTGTATAATTATCACTGATTAAATCATAAATGTCTACCTTATCATGTCCTACTCTTGAAGTCGGCGAACAAGCTCGGTGTCTCCTCTGCGCTCGAGCGTCGGCTGATAGAAATGCCAACGCGACTCCACTGATTTCCCTCTTCAGCTTCCGGTAAGATGACGACACCGCGTCATTGCGTCCTTTTAGCGTCAGTGAAACGCATGCGAAGCACATTCTTATTTATGACGCATAGAGTCTGAAACGGACACGATATGCGGATATTGGTGTGTAATAAAACGGGGAATAATCCGTGATTCTTGTTTCATTTTGACAACTGACCAAATCTCCTCTGCAGAAATCACGCCACGAGATGGCGCGTTAGGTCTCCAGTGTAGATGTACAATGGAATATGAATCTATTATATGTAGATTTTATTTAAATCGTTTTCTGTTATATATTACAGCATTTGGAACTATTAAGTGTTCTTATAAATTGTATTTTTTAAATTTAAAATATACATATTATGTTTAGTTAATTTTATTTACTTTTCATTTCCCCCATTCAGTTTAGTTCAAATTTCTTTGTGTGACTATTATTGTTTTCGTTTTTTTTTTTTGTGCATTTATGATACTTTTTTCATTTCTCTCTCTTATTATTATTATTATATTATTGAAAATATTTAATACATTTTTTTTTCATTTTTCCTCTATAAATATTTCCATATAAAAATAAAGAAAGTAGGCTATTGCATCGAAAATATTTCATAAAATAAAGAAAGTAGGCTATTGTGATTTCTATGATTTAAACCCCCCCCCCCCCCCCCCCCCCCCATTTCTCTATAAATATCAACATATAATGTCCATATAATAATAATAATGAATTCATATTATTGTTGTAATAATAAATATTCAATACATAACTTGAATTGTTATTTAAAAGAAAATCTATAAATTATAGAATATAATAGTACTAGTAGTATTATAGCAGGCTATTTGTAAATGTTATAGGCTTATATGTTACATGAAACACACACACACACACACACACACACAAAACAAACAACACTAATAATAGCCTACTTGAAAACTGCACAACTGCACTGTTTACATTGAACTGATTCTAGTTTATCTTCTTCTTTCTAGTTAACAGCCGATCTGGTTTTTCAACATTTCTGGCGTGGCTGCGGCTGTGTCGTCATGGCGCCAGCGTGTTATCTCACGGGAGTATCAGTTACCTGCGCCAGTATGCGCGTTCCCGCGAGCTGCTCGCAGTCCAGCATCTCAGAGCCAGTCGAGGGGCTCCAGGTGGAGCTATTTAAAACCGGAGAGACATGGATGAGGAGGCTCAGGACAGCGAGTGTCCGGTGTGTTACGAGAGTCTTTCGGACAGCGCCAGGGCGCTCAGCTGCGGCCATCACTTCTGTCATGACTGCTTAGTACGAACTCTGGTGAACACCAGCCTGAACGGATCCATTAAACGGGATACTATCATCTGCCCCGTCTGCAGACACCTGACATTCATCACAAAGCCCCACGGATTCACCGTTTCAGCGGCTGAAGCCAAAAGGATTGGAAAGACACTGGAGGTACCATCTAAACCCACTCCTGTATTCCCTGTTGGGTCTCACACCGGAGGTCTTGGCTGTTTCTGCAGGTGTCTGAGGAGAATCTCATGTAGACTATGTAGACGAAGACTCATCTGTCCTAAAGACGCTTCAGAAGTCTTTATCATAAGTGAGTTGGGTCGGCCCATGACAGAGGGTGATGTTATTGACATTGGGACAACTTCAGAAATGCAGCAGGACTACAGCAGCAATGGACAGAGGCTTTGCACCATCTCCTGCTGCCTTCTGATCCTAATGATCACTTTCACCTTACTAGCACTGGTGGCTGCCACACTTCCATGGGTTTTGTTGGCTTGAAGTGTCCAGAACTACTTCTGTGTGGTACTTCATGTAAGATCAGTCGCATTAAGAGAAGTATATATCATTATTAATCAATACGTTCGCATGTGTCTTACTGAAACGAAAACTAAATGTGGTTTCACAAGTCACAATGAATGTTTTGTAAAGAACTGACTGTTATTGTGAGATCTTTTCCAAGGCTTGTTCTGGCATGTCTTGTGGATGTCTTGAGGGGAGGCATATGGAGGGGGTTACCTTACAAAACAGTCAAATATATAGTGTTACTTACTTTACAGATAACAAGTGTTTTGTTCTGGATCTGAATGCAAAAAGCTGTTACAGTAGGAAGATAGAGTTGATGTTAGGCCTGACACGCTTCCCTCATCGAGTTACTGTGAGGAGACTGGGTCATTTAAACGTGAAGAAGAAAAGATGAGCCGGTCATCTGGTTGTCACTTGATCTCGGAGAAACACGGTGGGATTCAGTTACAACTACCATGGACACAAGTTTGAGAAAGGAGGACGGGGAAGGGTGTGATGAGGCTTTACTTTGAGCTTTTCTCGATGGCTTGCATTGCCTGGAAGGAATGAAACACACCCTCACTTGTCCAGAAATTCTTGTCACACGGGTTAGCGAACTTCTTCGGCTAGTTCCAGCCCTGAAATGACTAATACCTCACATTCTGCGCAAGTTAAGTCATTACTTGATTGGAGGGTGTTTCTGTGACGTACCTGAACAGCAATGCTATGCACTTCAGAATCATATGTGCACGTGTTTGTACTAGTGTACTAGTTGCCATTAAATTACAGAAAACTATTTAAAGCTGATGCCTGAATGTTTCTAATACAACAGCTGAGTGATCAGAACTTGATCATTCTCTCCGAAAGTTTCCCTATGCAAGTTTTGCTACAGTTTGGAATTTCACTGGAATGACGCTAATGTGACCACACCTTACGAGTAGCATAGATCATTTGGTTTTGGAAGTATTGGATGAAAAATAAAAACCACATTTTGAGTTCATTATAAAAAATCAGACTTTTACGTATATACTCTTTTGCTGACATACAATATAATGCTATAAAATGAATGTGGATTATCAGCCTATAGTCAACATTACTTGTAAGTGTTTGAGTTTATATTGAGATAATCACCACACTTCAGTTTTTTAAACATCTAGCTTTTTGCTTTCTTCTAAAAACATAACTGATGATCAATATCCGATTTCAGGATGTAGACAGATGTAGACAGTAGTTCAAAGTGAACAACACACAAGAAAACCAAAGCACTTAGACCAGAAGTATTACAAATGTAGAGTTTAATATATATCTATGTATTTCTGACATTCTGATAAGGACTGCGGCAGGCTTCACCGTACAGACTGTTCTTTCACTGATATGCTAAGCTGAGGAGGGTGATTTACAGGCAGATCTGTACATTAGTTCAGTAAGCGGGGGTGAAGAGGGCTGTACATTGTTGGACAATGTGCACTGAATCACCTGTTTTCACACATCCCTGGTTCATAGTTGACTCCCTTATCTGGTAATGTTTTAATGAACACACGTGTGATTATCTAAAGGGAATAATTAAATGCATGCTCTGTCACTCCAACTTGCTGGCTTTCACAGGATGATGTAAATGGGAGACCTAAATGACCAAAAGTGTATTAAGAAAAAGTTGAGAAATCCTCAGTCCAGTTTGTCACTGTTATAACTGTTTAAAAACAGATTTGTGGCTTCTTTGTATCATTAGTTCTTTTTGAACATATCATTTCATGTTGAAAATATCAAATAAATTCTGAAATAAATGTATCAGATTCCGTATAAATTATATCTTTGTAATAGGTGCATTAGATGACTGTTTTATTTTACAAATCCTATTTTGAAAAGAGCATTTGTAGTATAATTGTACTATGATTTTCTTGATTCAAGCAAGTAATAAGAGAAATTTTGAAATTATATCTGTTTGACTCATTAGTAGGCCTGCATGTAGTCTGTGCCCGCAGGTACCTTTGCAGATTTCTGCCCTTTACATGTTGACTTGACATAAATTTTGAATTGTATGATAATGCTTACACAGTGTTCAATAATAATTTAACACAACTCCCATTTAAATTCTATACTGTTTTCCCACAATCAGTACATAAAATGCAATGAAAAGCATCACAATAACAGGTCCAAGCCAGGGCATTTCACTCCAAAATCGAAAGAAAAAATATGTAAAATAAAAACTTTGATGACTATTTAAAAAATAAAATAAAATCAGGATCAGTGAAGTACTACACATACTAGTACAAGCACGACTTAAATATATTATTTTTCACATTACAGAATTTTTTGATTGTATTAATGACATTTGGGAATGATATTGTGCTTAATCATCATGAAAATGATTTAAGAATTTAAGAATTCTTGCTCTGTAATTAAAGTATAATTTCTTAATTGTTTCTTCTGATGTTGGGGTGACACATGACCTGTGCAGATTCTGTGTGGGTCAAATCATCGTTAAAATTACGCATGTACAATTCATCAGGTTTACAAAATTCCATCATGGCTATTACATCCATTCGGTTTTGAACCACTTCTCGAACATTTAAATTACTGGATATAAATGCTAAACACAGTCACCTGTAAATAATGACATGAATCTGATAACCTTAATTTACAAATCACATTAAGATAACAAATACCTGTGCCTTTTCACCTTAGAAAAGTGTGATAACAGATGAGAATGAATGTACATACTGTATAAAGCCCTCCCACGTCTTCATTAACAATAACATAAGCATTCATTATGAGCGCTAACAGAGAGAGATGAGCAGAAGTGTCACGCTTATAAAGAAAATAAACCATGCGTCTATTGCAGCTGCTATAAGGTATCGAGGCCTTTACTCAAGTAGTGCACTTCGAAGTAAAGGCGAAATCACATTCAATCAGACACAACTGCCTCCTCACAGAACACCGCGGGAAACGGCACAGACAGAACCTCACGTACGCACGAAACTCGCCGTTAGCTTCAGGTTATAAATACTGAATGTGAGGGCACTTGCAATTATCATTGTGTAATCACTACAACTAGAACTCAGTCACCAATAATCATTAGACTATATTTCATCAAGAACACACACTGAGGCATATCACAGATTTCAGCAAAGAAAAGTCCTTTTGTCCCTGACGTACACTAATGCTTATTCAAAGAGAGAAAAACAAGCCATGGCTATCCACTGTTGAAGTAGAGTCCTTCGCATGAGAACGGAGGCGGTTTGTTGTGCCCATTCCTTCTACGGGACAAAAGTGAGCTAATGTTTATTTGACCTTAATAAAGTCCTGCGCTTTTTGTACAAGTTCAGACAAGAGAAATTGCAGCATCCAGTAGTCTCGGAGTGTTGTCTACCCATGAAACAAATGTGCCATCTCAGTGTGGCATCAGATAATGTGTCTGGGGAAAAGCAATGAGACTTTGAAGGACCTTTAGGGCCTGATATCTTTGAGATGACATTTCGAAAGCATCCCTGCCAAGTTATAAAATCTATATTTTTCCATTGATTTTCGGTGAGATATGCTATACAGTGGCCCTAAAAAGTATGTGGACACATCATGTTGATTGTTCATGTGACGAATGACATCAGTGAGGAAATAACCTCATACATGCACTAAAAATCACTGCGACAGCAGTTGACTAAAAGTAATTGAAAGAAATGGCTGGTTAGTTAGTTATCATTATTTTGCAGATTCCACACATTACAACTTTTTGGGGCCATTGTATTTTCATTTATATAATCTACCAGTTTCTATACAATACTAAGACTGACCCGATGTTATACAATTAGTGTAGTCTGTCGACGACTTCATATATTTTCTAATAATAATAAGTAGTTTGTGTCGTTTTTGATTTATGCTGTTGATTAAGGCTGTTATTGATGAGGTCGGTTTAGGGATAAAATCTCTCTTGGGAATAACTCTACCTAAACTTCTGCCACGTCTGCATTCATATTTCTACATCTAGTTCATGGCTTACAAAAGTGCAAAAAACTCACTTGCTATGTGAACCTGACAAAAAGTGTTCAGGGACAAAATAATACTTAGAACATTATTTTTCTATACAAGATAAATATGGCATGTCACATTTATGAATATATAATTCATATTTGCCTTTACATTTCTCCTCTCGTTGACACTTATCTACACATCTTTATATACAGTATTGGTATATACAGAAGGGATACTGTGGCACTGCATTCAAAGCACTTTGGAGGGCATATGAGTGCGGAAAGACAACAGAAAATGCAAAGCAGTGCATCAGGAAAGAACCAGTGGTTGATCTCAGTAGTGGCTGCCAAAAGTATTTTATGACACATTTGCAGAAAAGTGTTTGCAGTGACCTATTTTTTAGCACAAGCAATGCTTCTGTTTTGCAGGTACAGGGTGAGGATTTGAGATTTCCAGGGTTCCCACACCTTCTGACCAATGCATTTCCATTAATGGCTTTCCAGGATAATTCTCAAAAAGAAGAAATACTTCAGAACTGAAAAAATACAATAAAATAAACTACAGACTATAGAAAATTTCATTTTTTTTAGAGGGATTAAATTTTTTTCCATTGCACTATAAAAATTTCGTGATATTGTGGGAACCCTTGATTTCCTACCTTGCTTTCATGTCCTGCATTATATAGTATTGTCCCTTTAAGAAAATACACTTTAGTGCAGCAGTTGTCACTGTGTTTCTATTACTGCATTATGTGCCTTTCAGAAAGTTCTGATAATGTTCTGCCACATATCAAGCAAAACTCTCTTAACTTTCTGCTAAGCCCCGCCCCCTCAGTTTCTGTTGCTCACTCAGACAAACTTGACTGAATCCCCCTCAGGATTTCAGTTTACTGTTCTACATGTTCAGGACACATTATTCAATTCAGCACATGCGCTTCCCAACTTCTAAGATTCGGACAAGGGTGAAAAACTCTCTCTTTTGTGAGGCAACATTTATATTTAAGAATTTTGGCAGACACTTTTATCCAAAGCAAACTGTATTTAAGGTACACATTTACATTTAATCAGTTCTTGCTCTCCCTGGGAATCAAACCCATGACCTTGGTATTGCTAGCGCTGTGCTCTAGTGTTTGAGCTATAGGTAACAAGAGTATAATGTATTCTCTGATAGTTTTAAACGTATTTTTATGAAATTATTTAAACATACAGTCTGTCCATAGATCTACATTAGAAATGAGCACTTTTCTGACAATATAATGGGCGGCAACAGCTGCTAAGGCCGGATTGGTCAGTAGCGCTTTAAAGGCGGGACTTAGCGAAAGATCAACTGCATTGAATTGCTAAAGCAGTGATTAGGGTAGGTTAGAGAGATTGAGAAAGAAAGAAAAAGACCTCAGCATTGCAAAATTAGACTTAAACATGCTATATGCCACCAAGTCATCTATAAAAAGCATGGCATGGACCCTGTAACAAACAAAGACGGCCTACTCTCATACCATGAGGGTGCGTCTCAGTTCGAAGCCTCCAGCAAGACAAAGTGTAGGAGGTTCCTTTAGAGTCAGCAGACTGCTCCCTATGTGCATTGTATTGTAATTGCAGCTCTGATAAGGCAGAAATAAAAACATCCCAATCAAACAAAACCAACAACACGACAACAAAACGAAATTCATTCAGGAATCGTAACACAAAACCCCAGGTTCCTCCAGTGCCAATTTGAACGAGATCCAATTTTTTATTTTTTTTTAGTGGCACCTGTTGTGTGGTTGGCGTCTTATCTTATATGAGTCTCTCATGTAGTATCCGTGACTCTGGGTTTGGTCAAGGTGGGGTTCCAGTTGGGCCTCAGCAGGAGTGGATGGGTTCTATGTGAAGCTGGCATGCTGCTGGGTTGGCTCAGGGGTCATAGCGTGGTGCTTTGGCCCTCCTCCTCGGACACGGACTCCCCCTCCGGAGAGCTGACCGCAGCAAGGGAGCTCCGACATGGGACCACCCTGAATTCGTCCAACAGGCTGTCCAGATTGACGTTGATGGAGGGAATTTCCAAACTGAAGAAATCTGCTACAGGATCATGGGAAATGAGAGCGATGGCCACGAAAGTGAAGCAACGAGACAAGTTTACAGTACAGAGAGAAATGATGGAAATGGCGATGATGAGGATGTTGAAAACGACACAAAGAGAGAGAAAGCAAAAAGCAATTTCAGTTCCCAGACCACTGTTAGAGGCGACGTCAGCGAAGGGTGTTGAATGCGTGTTGCAGCAGGAGAGGGGCACATCAGACTGTTTCCTGGCATTCTGCACAAGGATTCTGTTACACTGAGCTACTGGGGAGGAAGATGAAATATCTGTTTCATTTGAAATAAAGCCTGTCCTGCAAAATCTCTGCTATGCTCATATGAAATATAAAGTTCTACATAAAGCTTTTTTGCAGTTTTTCAGAAAGTAACAACAATAGAATCAACAGTTCACCACAATCAGTGCTGGGGAATGTTACTTTAAAAAGTAACGCGTTACATGTACCATGCTCCTGAAAAAGTAGCTAATTCGATTACATTGCTACCTTTTATGGAAAGTAATGTGATACTGGCGTCAAGTAGCCAAGGCTCTCTGTCTCCTAGAATGGTGAATTCCTGCTTGGCTTGTAGATATTTGTAGGTAATTTTGCCGTGAAAAAGTATTTATCCCTGACATGATTTGCCCACCGCAACAAATATAGCATAACCGCATCAATGAATGTTTAAATGTGACACAAAGTGTTTGCATAAGTGTTTTAGACAGGAATAACAATTGCTGGTAACAATGCATTACACATGTATCTGTTTGTATCATGCTTGTTGCAGATTTTAAGGTGGCTTTTGTATGCAATTTATCCATAACAGAATTTAGAGCCTTCATTTAACAGTGTAAAGACACTTAACGTAAGTTACTTGTAATCTGAGATGTTTCCAATTTTCCAATCAGAAAATTAACAGAAAAGTAACATTACTTATTACTTTTGTGCTGTTACCATTACGTGTTACATTTGCACTGTTACCTATCACAGCGTAAATTTAAAAAGTAAAACATTACCCAGACCAAAAAACCAATCATTGTGACAAATCCTCATAACCAGTTTTAACCTATTGCGAAATATTTATTGAGGAAAATGATTGTGGTTTTAACAGAATCATAACAGAACCAGCTTTACTGATGAGATGCGCATTAATATCGTGTCAATATTTATCGTTAATCCCTAGTTATGTGTTACATGTTTGAAAAAGTACCGCAGAGTAAATGTAAAAATTAACACATTACTTTACTTGATATTCGATAAGAAATACTTGGCACATAACATTGTTACTTGTAACGCATGTTACTTGTAACATGTTACCCCCAACACTGACCACAATGAACAAAATACTCCACACATAGACAACAAGATGGGCGCAAATCGAAGATGTGGTAACATTAAGAATCTTGTCAGTGGACTATGTGGATTGGTGGACTGTATCTGATTGTGATGACCTCCCCTGTGTGAGAATGAGATGGACGCGGATGGACGACTGTGAGGGGCGGAGAGTTGTACTGTCATCTTGCGATGGACTCGACTGAAAGAGAGTTTGGTTGGGGTTTACCTGGGCCAACCTATGCAGTGGTGGGGATATCGGGAGGGGGAATGGTTCACGATGTGAGGTCAGGGCCGGAGGCATTGAGATGAACTTCGTAAGCGACGACATTGGCAAATGTGTGATGTTGCTTGGAAAAGTAAGGCCGTAAGCCATGCATAGACCAGTCTCACACCATGCACAGACTACACTGACAGAATGAAGAAGCCGAGGACAGCCCCGCGACTGGGAGAGAATGACAGAGCCGGAGAAGGAAGTGTTACGGTATGAGACAGAGAGCATGGCTGCAGTAAAGGCCCCAGATTCAGCCACAGCACCAGGCCAGACGGTGTGAGATGAGGCTATGGCACGGGCACAGCAGGTTCTGGCTTACCCTAAATATCCCCCTCACACTCAGCCCACACTCAGTCCCTGGCCTCACACAGCTGCAAGGTGCACAACGATGACAGGGGATAAAAGAGTCATACATCAATCAGTGCTCAGGAGAATGACTGACAGACACGCCTCACATGAGAGAACATACAATCAGTGCCATACAGCGGGCCATTAGAATGATACAAAGACCACAGAACCTTACTTTAGAGAAACAGTCTCACACTGAAGCTAAGAAGATAATAAGGCCTCATACTGAACTTTAAAGATGAAGTGTGTAATTCTTTGCATGTTAAAATGCTTCATTCTAGGTCAGTCTCATGTTGTAAAGCAGCAGTTTGTAAAGTATTGGATTGAGCTTATGACTTCTAATGTATCATATGAACAAATGCTGGCAAAACCTACTCCCAGCCAAAGTACTTCTAAAAACATCCACACTTGTACTCCTAAAAGTTGAAAGCAAAGCTACCCAACAATTTGAAGTTGACGATTTTCAGTAAGTGCTTGCCAATTTTTTCCGCGTGACCAGTTTAAACCCTCTGCAAAATCTATGTCTGGATATCTCTCACCTGGATTCCTATTGAAACGGCTGAATTTAAATGTTAAATGCAGACCTGCCAACCTGTATGCAGTTTGTGTAGTGGGTACTCATTTGACCTCAAAGTACACTGATACGATTTGACACTAAACTACGCAAAAACCTGATGATGCCTCTGTCTACGTGTTTATTGTCTTCAAGTTTCATCATTCAATGCATTTCTATCTTTTTATGCAGCTATAGAGATAGTTGGATGCTTTTATCCATATTATGGCCGGGCATACACTGTGCGATTTCAGTAAAGTTTTTGTTAAATACCAACTCTCACTGTACGAGTAAATTGCATGCGATGTTAAACCAAAGATCAGGATTTATTGCTCAGTCTATACGGTCCATTTGTTGAGATGCAACTTGACTGCTCACAATATACGTGCGAAATAGGCTGTTCACACTGTCAGATTTTTGGACTGACAACCACATTTTCTTTACAGGTGTGAGTCTCGAAACGTTCCATTCACACAGCGAAAATTTACAGCTGTGAGTTCAGTTACAGAATACAGTTGTCACACCCCTAAATAACCAAACTGTGTGTGAACGTAACTTTATTAAGGACTCAAATACAGGTCTGACAACTGTATTCTGCTGCAGTGTAAATGTGGCCATAAACACGTGGGACCCCCAAACCCGGAACGGTGTAGCATCCATCGCTTCTGTCCATATCACATGCCATGTTACCATGGTTTCATATCTGTTCTCAAGCAGGCACAGTGAGGGAAAAAGCACCAAAGTCCCTTTCAAGGAAAGTCTGTTCACTCAGCAGCCATATTTGCAACACCTCCAGGCAGCTCATCCAAGACCAAGTTCTATCTGCTGTAAATGAATGGGGGAATCCTGAAATTTCAAAAACTGTCCTATGAACTCACAAATAAATTACATAATTCAAATCAGCAACAAAATCTGAAATTAACTGCCCCATGAATGTTGTTTCTTATGCTCAAATACTGTTAAAAAAGCTTATTTTTCAGGCTAGACCAGCCAACGCACTTATGACTGAGCATGTGCATTGGCTGGTCTACCCTCAGGTTTCTATGGAAACCAGAGCTTCTAATGACTGCTGCAGTGATGCTCTAGCTGCGTCCCAAATGACGCACTATACACTATGCACTCATACACTAAGTACTTACACTTATGTACTCAACCATGTAGTGCATGAATTATATAAGGTTGTTTTGTCATTTATAATCGGAGTCTGATAGCCCCTCCCCCTTTGCTACATAATTAAAGCTGCTACAGTTAAGTGCATGAAGTGTCCAACATTCCACACTTCATTTTTACGGTTATTTAAGTGCATCATCCGGATATTTAAAGCGAATTTTCAGTGTGAATGCACTACTCGCACTATTTATACTAAAAAACGACACAGAATAGTGCATAAGTACGCGGTTTGGGACGCACCTAATGACTCTAATAAATATTCCGCCATATTGCATGTTGCAGTTTCTCCCAATCATAAGTATAGAAGTGAATCATCTTTGTATTTCTATAGTCTTTGTAAGCACTGAGTTTAGGGCAGTCGGTTCGTAGTTATGCTTCAGCTGTGCGATCACAAGGGGCGTTTTTTTTTTTCTGACATGTCAGAAATTCGTCCGACCATCCGAATGTTTACCCCTGTTGTCTGCACATCAAAAGACACACAACAAACACTCGCACAAGTCAGAATTCGGCACAAAATTGGACGAAAATCACACACTATATACCCGGCCTTAGGGATTTCCTGGAGCGCCATGAGTTCTATTCTGTGACGCATATGTGGATTTTCTGCACGAGGGCACCCTCTGGCTTCCAGTATAAATGAAACAGACATTACATGTGTTTATAGTGCTAAAAATGGCCAAGCCATAAAATTAATACTTCTCTTAAAAGAAATTTAAAGTAGACATATGGTAATCCATGTTTTTCCACAGTGTACAGAAGTTTACTGGAAATTTAATTAAAGTGCACTGGAGTTTTTTTTAAAGAGCATTCTAAATTACAAATCTAAAAAAAAAAAAAATACTCTGATGTGCCAAGCTGAAAACCGTGGTTAATGTATTGAACCTTGGGCTAACTGTATTGTTGCATCCCTACTTTTTACTCTGAAATACTGTATAACAGGAATAGCACAAAGGTGTGTGTGACTGAGTGCAGACCTTTTAACCTTTAGAATATATTTAATGTTAAATCTTAAATTTTGCACACTGTGCAATTACAGTTTTGACATTAGCCATCAAGGAGCTTCAGGTAATATTATAGCTATCAAAGAATATATGACTCCCCCGACCCCCATATCCGTCCCATCACACTGATAAAATTCCAAGGTAAGCAGGTCTGTAAATGTGACTGCGCCTGCAACCCTAAAAGTTGAAACTAAAGCTAATCAATCAAATTTGAGTTGATGATTTTCAGCAAGTTCTCGCAAGTTTTTTCCAAGTGATCAATTTGTGCTCTTTATGAAATCTGAATCCTTATAAAAAAACTGGATTTCGCCTGTGGAAATTCACTGAACCACATAGCACCTTCAGTCCCTGAAAGTTCAGTGTAAAGCTGGCCAATCTAATAGTCAACGATTTTCAGCAAGTGCTTGCCCATTTTTACCCTTTTATACAACCTAAAGAGTGTAAACTTACTGGCGCTTTTAAAACACTGCTTGCTTTGTTTGAGTGGTCCAACACATCCAACAACTTCTGGCTCAAGTAATAGCATGAAACTGGTGCAAAACTACCTGTCTGTGGTGGAGCAGAAGAGTCAGTGGAAACTCTGTATGGAAAGTCATTATATTTAGAATTCCACTGGTCGTGCAAAAATTACACACTTCATTTTGTAGTAAGATATATACAGTATGTCCCTGGGCTTAAAGTGAACTCCCTGTTTCCATTTTTTCTGAAAATTGTAGAGCTAAAATATAATCCTAGGGATTCAAAAATAATCATAGTATACATCTCAAAGGCAACTGAATCTATGGGCCCTCCATATTTAAGACCAACAAATGTCTTCACATTTCTTATGGGGATCTGGCTCCTTAAAGTCCACCGCCTGTGTAGGACGGAGAGACAGACAGTTTGAGAGAGGGACGCTGGACTCCCACTTGTGATGTTGCCACTGTGGCATGTTTACCTGTGGACATGCTCTCCCCGGGGGACAATCCGTCAAGTAGACCCTGCTCCAGGGGCTGGGGGTCCGTAGGGGGGACGGTTGGTTGCTGGGGAGGGGGTAGACTGGGTCTCTGCCTGGGCTTTGGGGTGGGTCGGGACTTTGTGAGCGTACCAGTCAGAGAGGGCGGCGAGGACAACGTATGGGGTCCCCCTAATGGGGTCTGGCCAGGGGAAGAGGTGGGCGCGTGTCCAGGGGGACAGCCCAAACTGTATGGGGAGGGGGTACTTGGGGGAGTGGGGGACAGGCTAACCGGAGACGGCTGACCTGTGGATTGGTCTGAGATCCCCCCCGACTGGCCGTAGGGAACCTTGGGTGGCACAGGGGCCAGTTTCTTAGAGGCTGTAAGAAGAGAAAGATAAGACAAAATCAAAAAACACTTTACTCTACGATCCTGTTTACACCTGGTATTAACATTAGTTTCGGGTGATCACATCACAGATAGAAAGTGCTAAGGTGAAAATTGGGTTCAATGCATCTTGGGAATTTCTTTACATTTAATGACTTTAATTTATACTAAAAATAAATGTTATAACATTTTCCTTACACCTTGAATGTATGCGAGTGTGCACATATAAATCATTATTTTTTATTTTAATTTTTTAATATACACTTATTTTATACGTATACAGTATTTTTTAATATTAAATGAATTGTTACATCATGAATATCATTAAGTTTTGAGGGAGACATTTTACAACCAGAACACTGGAAAAAAATCATTTTCTTCAGTATGACTTTAGATATTAAGTATTGTTTACTGAAAAATGTATGAACAATTGTTTTAATTGTATTGTATTAATTGAGCTTATGCTTAAAACAAGAAAAAATATCTGTCAGCTTAACCATATGACAGGAATTTATTTTTGTTTTAAACGTCAATTCACTTCATAGATACATTTTTTTCAGAAAACAAGACTTAATATCTTAAATAATTTTCCTTAAATAAAAGTAAACAGTAAATGAAACATTTTTGTTAAAATACTCTTTTTCCAAGAAATATAATTTTTTCAAACTAATAAGGTTTTCTTTCAAGAATTTCATTCTTTTAATGAGGCTTTTTCTTCATTATAAAGAAAAAAAAATGTCTTTATATATTGTAAAGCCGAAAGTGCATGATAAATAAAGTTATTGTCACCCAAAAGAGGAGGGGTTGAGAGAGACTGTATCTTAGAACTTCTTTGAATGAATCGTTTAAGAATTTTTGGAAAATGAGGTGATATCAAATGCATATTTTGAGAAAACAATA
This sequence comes from Cyprinus carpio, assembly GCF_018340385.1. Taxonomy (NCBI): domain Eukaryota; kingdom Metazoa; phylum Chordata; class Actinopteri; order Cypriniformes; family Cyprinidae; genus Cyprinus; species Cyprinus carpio. The sequence goes on along the minus strand of NC_056574.1, from coordinate 14,704,478 downwards.
ATTTTACTAATTAAAACAACCATCCCATTGTAAAATGTGTAAAAAAGTCCACCTATATCTACATGCACAAGGCTTCACAGTACAATACAAAGAATTACACAGCACATACTGATGTAGTAAGTGATGTATGTCACAAAATCACCTCGATTTTAACTGTAGATTGAATAAAAATATAAATAAAAGAATTAAAGAGGAATCCCAATGGGACAAACCTTTGTGTAAGGTGTGGGGGCTGTGCTCGGCAGAGTGGGGAGACTGGCTGTTGCTCTGCTGACCACTGACAGGGGGCACTGTTGCTCCTGACGCCTGCGCAGACTTGTGGCCAATAACAGGAGAGAGCTCCTTGCTCTTCAGAGTGCTGGAGAGAGAGAGAAACATGACTGCCTGCCATCAATCTGCACCCACTGTATCATTAATGACTAATAGCGTGCAAGGACCACTCATGCCCCCCGTCAACGAAACTAAAAACAGCGCTTAACTGCTAAATAACATCCTGCTAGTTTTGATTGTGTCTGAATGCACCATGACATAACATTATTGACTTAACTGACCTGGGAATCGAACCCATGACCTTTGCGTTGCTGGTGTCATGCTTTACCAGATGAGCTACAAGAACGTAAACAAGACGGTGACATCTACTTAAACATCCACAACTAAAATCTGCAGATTTTTTTCAAAGACATGTGAAGGTGGATTTACACAGAGTGTTTCTCATGCGCGGCAGAAGGAGGGGGATTGAGTGTCCTTGCCCAGCAAACACACACACACGCAGCATGTATCTTTAATATAACTGAGCATGTGGAGCTTGTTTTTTACTCTGATGAGACAGCTCAGGCGCCTCTCTGCTGAACTCTGGGGAAGACAAATCTATGTGCACACATGGACACATGAGTCCTCTACATCTATATCCATGCAGACATGCAGAGAATGATTCTGCAATATCTGTATCTATGTGACTACGTGACTGCCACATCTATGACTCAATCTCTGCAGTTCCCTGTGACTTCTGAATGAAGGCTCATGAGGGCAGATGTGGAGGGGATCCTGTGCCATTGCAATAAACAGTCAACATCATTGGTAAAATGGCTAACACTGGCTCTACTGATGCTTAGCGCTCCTAATAAAGATCTTAGATTGATCTTTATTGCATTGATGGTGTCTGCATGTGCAGCAAGCGATGGAAATTCATGTAATTCCACTGACATTCCTGCAACCTTTCAAACAACCCGGGAGACTGATGATCCCAAAAAAGAGCATTCGTATACACAATTCCCACCTCAATTAAATGTATGGCCTACATTGCTGTGAAACATCTGAATTCTAATTTAATTTTGGTAATTGTTTCAGCCTTATGACGATTTACCAGTGCATTTGGCTTTAGAGTTCTCTAATACAGATGGCTGTTAAGTAGGGAAGACTTTAATCTTCTTTAAACTATTATATTTTATGTGGCTCTAGATGTCTCTTGCTTTGTTCCAAAATCTAGTGAGCTGCCCTTGTTGTCCTTGTTATCAGCAGCTACACAGCATTGTAACTGAAATGAACATTGGAAGTGATTGATCTGAAATGCTATTCATGGGCACCAGCTCTGTAAACCAATGAAATTATAGTTTGTGGTTTTTAGTCAATGTCTATTAAGATGCGGTCACATTTGCTAAATTGTATTTAGATTTTTGGCAAACAATGGTAAATGTGACCATAACTTTAGCTTTTCAGATGTTGGTGTACTCCTAAAATTTAACAAACTTTAAGTAGATATACATTGAAAATTTAGTTTTTGTCTTCAGGGAAAATTAAGTACGGGACTAAAAATATTGATTATCTGAGAGCAATTAATTTGCTCTCAAACAAGAATATCTTTCCTTTTAAAACCATCTATTACTGACTAGCCACAGGGAGTAGCTTATAATGGTTTCCAGCTAAAGCCCAACGCATAATTATGATGCAAATGCTTAGCGTATGCGTAAAGCCAAACACAAAGCCTTTTTAGTATACTTCATTTGATAGCGTGCACATGCATACTAGAAAAACTATGCATGGTGAGTCTACATTGGGCTTAAGATGGAGATAGAAAAGCTAAAGCCTTTTAGCTATTCATAACAAGCCCTTCGATATGTCCCATCCCAACTTTTTTTTTTAAACACTGGCAAAATATTTAGGGCTTATTTTCTGCAATAATCCAAAAGCCAACAGAAAAACCCTATTGGGGTTTTGTCGAGGTTAACCAGGATGACGCGAGCCCACAAGTTGGCCCACAAAAATACTCATCACTGCAGCATTCTATAGTGTCAGACATTTACAGAATGGATGCATTTTACTTAGATGGACTTTCTAAGAACCGAGTAAATGTAAGTGGCAATCAGATTATATCATTGCAATTAATTTTGGGAAGTCTTTTAATTTCTATTTTCCAAAGCTATCACATAAGGCCAGAATAAATCTGTTTCCTATTGTTTGGAGGAATCTTTGTGTTGGGGGAGCGCCTATGATGACTAAAATAGATGCCTAGGTGGGCAGCTCATTAGGGTTTGGAACAGAGCTGGTGTAAATGTTCATGCACATCAAGTGCGACTATCCCAGTGAGCAAACACAACTCATGACTCAGTTTCACAAGCAATACATTCGTAAGCATAATACATTCATGTCACCATATGCAGCTCCATCAATGTATTTATTTCTACCAGGGTTATTATAGTTATAAACTAAAACTGGATCTAAAACCATTAAAAAATGTTAGTTGAAATAAAACAAATGTTAACTGAAATTCAATATAATTTTAAAACCTTTTTTTTTCCAGCTAGCTGCAAAGGCAATGTTTTAATTTAGTTTAACTTGATGTACTAAAACAGCTAAAACTGAAATAAAAATAAACAGTCATTAAAATAACTACTAAAAATAAAAAAATATGTATACAAAAAAGTTAATTAAAATTAAAATAATAACAGAAAATATGAACTGATTCAAAATATTAATAAAAACTCAGTGACAGCACTGATTTCTGCTTGAAGGATCCACTTTCACTAAACACCAGTAACATCCTCAGTTGCTAGGCAACCTCAGGCTTTCCCAGACAATGAGAATGTTACGGAATCTGCGTGATGGGACTGAGAAAGCAATAACATTACAAGCAAGTTCCAAAAACAAGATGGAAAAAGTGGGAGCCAGTATGGAGTGATCTGAGGTGAGCGCTCAGACAGTGTGGGGAGCCCTGATGGCCGTCACAATGTGTTTTGCGAAGGCGGGGTGGCCGCAGGCAGGTGGTATTTACCTAGTCAGCCTGGGGGGTCCTCTCTCACGGGCACATGGACAGGCAGCCCACGGCGGGGGTGCGGAGGAGGGGAGGCTAGGGGGGTTTCCGAGGGACATGTCGTGGCGGGTCAGCACGAGAGGGGATTTAATGTAGAGGGGCGAGGCATTGGCGTCAGGCGGAGCGGCATGCGCTGCGTCACACAGGGGCCCGTGTTTGGGAAAGTACAGGCAGATAGGCTTGGGGTTGGAGTTGATATCGAGTGAAGAGGAGGAGGAAGAGGAAGAAGAGGAGGGGGGTGGTTGGGGCTGGGGAAGGGGAAGGGGTGGGCCGAAGCCGGCCCAGCGCAGGGGTGGAGGTGGGGAGCTGGGAGGCTGGGACTCGGGACCGGGGGCGACGGGCCGCGCGCAGGGAGGGGGTTTGGGGTAGAAGTGGTGAGGACCGGGATGGCAAGATGTGGACGAGGAAGGGTACGGAGGGGGTGGCCTCTCCTCCACGTGGGACGAATAGACATGTGAGGAATCCGGCCGATTGGGTGACACGTCGTCTGAGCTGCAGATATTGAAAACAATAAAGAGCAAACACAGGAGAGAGAGCTCTGGTCAACTGCACACGCATGACAGCGCAACAGGAAAGTGGATGCTTAGCTCCAGCTGTGGCTCGCTAGCGTTATACAATATTGATAATACTCTCAGGATCCTTTGGTCTGCATGTTAGTCTCAAGCTGGTATGAGCATTTAGCCAGTTTAGCACGCGGCAATGAGCAACAGGTCTAGCAAACAAAGCTTAGCAACGAAAAAGAGGCACCATCCAACTCCACTGGCAGGAAAAGCACAGCAATGCATTAAAATTTAAAAAAAAAAAGAAAACAGAAAATTACACTGAAAATGACCTTGTGTCTGCGCACTGCACCAAGGAAAGAAAAAATCTTTTTGAACAACCAAACATTAATATACTGTACAAGAGCTAAGCACTGAAACCAAGGTCTCTAAATATGGTGAAAACCCAGAGCAGTTAAACACAGACACAAAAACCCTTTCATTGCCTGAAAGAGTCTCAGAGGGGGGGAGGTAAGCCAATCAAATCATCAGCCACTGCAAACTGTAAATACAATGACTGAACCATGGCATGACCTTGGCTTCATTAATGTATGATTTGCATATGGGCTTATGGGTTGATTATTAGTGAAATTGAATGAATAAGAAGCCACAGCAAGAATGACTAATCCTACCAAACTGTGATGGTTTAACTGCACTAAATGATCATATAGGCCTGTACACACTGCAAAAGTGACAACTGCATTCAAATCCGGTAGTGAATCCTCCAAGTTATTGTTCTGGGTATGAACAGAGTACAGGAGTCACTCCTGAAATTTCAAATAAGCTCACCAAAATGGTATTTATTTTAAAAAACGTAATATTGTGAAAAATTAAATAAAAAAAAAATAAAAAATAAAATAATCAATAAATGAAAAGTAATATATTCATAACCTGCCAAAAGTGTAAATTCAATAAGTAATAAATAAAATGTAATATATTCATTTGATGCAAAGCTGAATTTTCAGCACCTGTCTGCATTAATTACATTTTAAAAAAACATTAAACATAAAACAACACTTGTTAGAAATGTAGAAAAGTAATCAAATTTAATCAGTTACTGGAAACTATGATGCATTTTTTTTTCAGGATTCTTTGATATTACTTTAAAAAGTCATTGAAATATTTAGACTGCTAAACATTGTAAATAGGGTAACTTGTAATCTGTAACCTATTACATTTCAGAAGTAACCTTCCCATCTTTGCTTATATGCTGATTTCCTGCTCATGTCTTATAAACATCAATATTGATTCAAACAATCATACATCTATCAACTAAAAAATACTATGATGCATTTTTTTTTCAGGATTCTTTGATCAAGTTCAAAAGAACAAAAAATGAAAAAGTCTTACTGACCCCAAACATTCAAACATTCGTATAGCTCTTTCCGAAATCTTCTTGCCTCGCATCAGGAGAAGGGAGACTTGCATGGGCTTTTAATTACAGTACATTGCAAGAACTAGTTGCTGAGTTTGGTTTTGTTTAATGTAAATGCGGTTAATTTGGTTGCAGAATGCGGATGTCACACAACTGAAGTCTGTGTGAACAAAACAGGATGAAGAACTCAAAAGAGGACTGACAACTGTATTTATCTGCAGTGTGTACATGGCCATACTGACTGCACTACTGTACGTAAAAATAAAAATACACACTTCTATTTATAGATAAAGACTCAGTGAAGCAAAAAATAAAATATTAAGTAGAACAAGGAAAGCATGGAAGAGCAGAGGAAATGATGTCATTAAAACACAAATGCAGTGAAAGCAAAAGAGTCAATTGCTGAATGGAAAACAATGAGGTCACAAGTTAGTTGATGCAACTAGTTCTGCTGTGGAATACGCATACAGTACATTGAAATGACAATGGAAAACAGGTTGAGGATGATGGGAATCATGTGTTGTTGTTGTTTTTTACCTGCCCCTGTCTCCAGGAGGGGGAGTGGGGATTGGAGATGTGGCCAGCTCACCGGGCTGCTCAGTGGTCAGGGTGTCCGCAGGAGAGCCGGGCGCTTGTGGAGGCGTGGATGAGGATTTGCGGGTCAGTGTAGAGGAACTTTTGCCCTTCACCCACGATGTGTCCATCACTCTGACACCCACACTGCCCACATAAAGACCCACAAACCATCAATCACAACCACTGCAGAAAACACAACATCTAGATGTACTTTACAGAAATGTTAACCCTCTGATGCATAATGCCACCTTGGGTGATTATCTTTGACCATTACCCATGATGCTGTATAACTGTTCCCTATGTCATGTGTTTTTTTTTTTATTATTATTTATGATGTGATATTACCATTTCAAAAAAGGCTGACAAAAGTGGTGAAGGTCAGTTGAAAGAGAGGTCAGATGTGTAACTCTCTAAATTATGATTATTATAAAAATATTGTTTTTTTCCTTTTAAAAATAAATTGTTTTTGTCATTTAATAATTCATGTGTCAGAGGGTTAAACAAACTTTATAGTGACTTACATCATTACAATCAACGTCAATTATTGTGATTGTTACAAGATATAATTAGACAATAGAATATGATTTGGATTCCAATTTTGATTCATACACATTACTGTTCAAAAGTTTAGGGTTGGTAAGTTTTTTTGTTTCGTTTGTTTTTTTTTTATATATATATTTAAGCTCACCAGGACTGCATTATTTGATAAAACATAAAGTACAAACAGTAATGTTGTAAAATATTATTACAATTAAAAATAATTGTTTACAATTTTATTGTTTCCAAATGTGATTTATTCCTGTGATGGTAAAGCTGAATTTTCAGCATCATTATTCCAGTCTTCAGCATCACACAGAAATCATTCTTATATGCTGCTTAATATTTGTTTTCATATAATTGTTGTAATAATATTAAAATATATAATACTTTTGTAATATTAAAATATAATTTATTCAAAATAGAAATCTTTTGTAACATTATGTTTTTTTTTTTCTGTCACTTTTGATTAATGTATCCTTGCTTAATAAATATATATTCTCTTCTTCTTCTTCAGTAACTAAATAAATAAATAAATAAACAAACCTGACCACAAACTTTTGAATGGAAGAGTTTTTATATTTAAACATACATGCATGACTGTCCTGTTAAACAATACAGAAATATAATGACTGTTCATTAAGTTATTAAAAAGTGTTACCAAAAACAAAGTCACGGACAACAGAAAAGGTGGACGGTACCTTTGAATTTTCCTAATGCTGCGTTAAGTGTGGATAAAATAATGAGTGTAGAGGAAACACAGTGAGTTTACGTTTAACAGTAATGCCTTTAGAGTAAGCAAAAGCAAATGACACGAGGAGGACAGCTAAATGAGAACTGTGTAGCATGCAGTGGGGGATGTATGTAGTTTGACAGTGTTTGCGGGATCAGGGCGGTCCAGAGGTGAGAACATGTCAGCCTAAATGAACAACTGGCACTCTTGCCTGCTGCGACACCATTAAGCCTCATTTACTCTAATTGTGTTTACCCCGAGAGCTGTGGACATAAACAATTAGACACTTAGCCTCCCCTTTAACAGTGGACCAGAGTCTCTAATAATGCAATCTATAAAACATGTCTGTGCGTTTGAAATGACAGCAGACATCAGGGGCACTTTAACATGAGGAAATGTGAGGGAAATACATTAGAAATGACTAGTTGTCATGGAAATACTCATATAATATTAAATATGAAATTAAAAGCTAAAGCTAAAAAAAAAAAGTCAGTAACTAAGAAAAAAACCAATTGTGAGATGTAAAGTAGGAAATTTTGAGGAAAAAAGTCAGAAATGCAAGATTTAAACTCTAGAACTGTGAGATTTTAAGTCAAAATTCAGAGAAAAAAAGTCAGAATTGTGACATAACTTGAGAATTGTGAGATTTAAACTCAGAATTCAGAGAAAAAAGTCTGAAATTCAGTTACCTTTATTTTTTTATTTTGTTGTGGAAAAAAAAAACATTTAAATTAATAATTCAGGGGGAAAAATCTAAAATGTGCATCTTTTACAAAACTATGCATTTTTTAATATTCATGTTGTTGCAACAGTATTACAGGCATTTAAAAAGGTAATTGTGACTTTTTATGTCATTTTTTATGTCATCTCACAATTCTGACTTTATATTTCACAATTCTCTGTCACAATTCTAAGAACAAAACACAGAATTGTGAGACATAAACCTAGAATTGCAAGAAAAATATTCTGAATTGTGAGATTAAAAAAATAATAATGTTTATCCCGTGGTGGAAACAAGCTTCCATAATTTTCTGACTTTATCACTTTTCTCTGGAATGCAGCCGAGCAAAATAACCTCCTAAAAAAGTGTACACTGAAAAAAATGGTAACAAAAGGTAATCAAAAATTTCATCAAAAAAGTCAAAAATATTACTTAATATCACTAAATCAACCTAAATACATGAATACATAAGATTTTAGCAGTTAAATTAGGTGCCAATATAGGTAAAAAAAAAATTCCAAGTCACCATTTTTTACAGTATAGGCGAGTGAAATTAACAAAGTAGTGTGGACATTCTTCTTCCATAAATCATTTCATTAAAGCACTTGCAAAAATGATTCCACACAGCCCTGCATTTAATATGTGGTAACTTGACAGCAACGTTTGCCAAATATTTGCCAGAATGCAATATTTGTCATTCGCCAGTCTGGAGTAGGACTCTGTCTAACAGAAATCTGGATCTCCTCCTCCGTATGCGGTATTTTTCCACCTGCTGGAGCATTGCAGGTGGCATGAGTCAGAGCCTGGCACATCTGCCTCATGTCTCAGTCGATAGTGGCAGAAATCTAGCCCCCTCAGTGAATGATAAGCAAGCCGCGGCCCTCCTTCAACACTCCATCCACGTTACCATAGAGACCGTGGCAGCCCATCAGCCAGAGACCAGCTCTATTCAAATGAGGGCAGGTTGCTGGAGTCACTGAGATGTTTCAAGAGCTCAACTCCAACTGAGAACAAATGACTCTGAAAGTTTACTGGATAACGAAGTGACTGACGTCCCAGTCTAAGTGAATTAGTCGCTGAGCACATTAGCTATCTGCTGCTGTCTCCTCCGCCACTGCTAATTAGTTTAAGCAGCACTATCGAGTCCTGTCAGTAATAGGCAATGATGATTCATTTAAAAGGATAGTTCACAGGAAAAAGAAAATTCTTGTCATTTTCTCATGCTGATCAAATCGCATGTGACTTTATTTCTTTCATGCAACATTAAAGGTTAATATCCTGGCCACTGTTATCTATATAATTAAGATAAATGAGGATGAGGACGAGCTCCAAAATGATTATTTTTTTTTTTTTTAAAAGCACCATAAATGGTCCACTCACAAGCAAGTCTTCTGAAGTAATAAGACACTTGTGGTCACCCTCATTTTGGAGAAAAAATAAAATAAAAAATATTGCTCCATGATCTTGGGGGAAAATGTAATTGTGTTTTTCTAATTTAATTTGAATTTTTTTTTTAAGCTCCAGATTTGTGCTTGTTTAAAAGGGTTGCACAATTTGGCCAAAATTGTTGCAATTATGAATCTGTATAACTATAAAAAAATTAAAAAAAGATAAAAAATAATCATGATATAAATACACACACACACATATACTGTACATATACGTGTGTGTACATATACATATAAGAAATATAAAAAATATATATATATATATATATATATATATATATATATAAATATATAATATTATTCATATTATTATTAAGTAAAAATATTAAAATATACATTACTATTGTAATATTTTACTGTAAAATAAAAAAAATCAATTTTAAGTATTTAAGAAAAACAATATAAAAATATTTTTTTTTTACATTACTGCTGTAAAATTGCAAAACTTATATTAATGGCTGTCTTAATTTCTTAACATTCAAACATTAAACCATCAACATTTGTTTGAAGATGGTTAACGCATGTTGTTTTCCCGAGTGCCCCTTTTAAGCGACCCAAACTACAAGCAGATGCATTTACTGTGAACTGAGCTGCTTTGAGAAACTGAAAACACTGGATCATGAGCTGCTCGTGTGTAAACAAACACAGTGCTGCGCTTCACTCTGAAACCCACAGCTCATATATGTATTTAATTAATTTGCAGCCTTTATGATTTGATATTCACACTAAGCCATATTGCGATTTTGGTTTTATTTCAATTAATCTTTTCATGAAAAAAAAAAAAGAATTCACACAGGTTTGGAGGGTGAGTAAAGGATGACAGAATCTTCATTTTTAGGTGAACTGTCCCTTTAAGAAGTAAGGATGGTATGAGAAGCTAATGGAAGAGTGTGGGAGGGAAAAGGAAAAGAGGAGAGATGGAGGTGGCTGACAGAGACATGAGTGCAGAACAACCTACCCATCCTTCTTGTAGAATTCCAGCATCATGTTGTCAGTAGCAACACTGAGTGGGCGTCGGCTCTGGTCATGCTGCTGCTTGCGCTCTGATTGGTCCATATCGGGCGAGGGCATGGAGCTGTAGTTGGAGTTGTGGTTGGTGTGGACCGGGCTGCCGTAGCTGCCTGTCAGGTTGAACTCAATATCTAAGAATAGCAAAGACAAATGAGTCCAAATCTCGCAGGAGAACACACTTTTGTGTGTGTGTGTGTGTGTGTGTGTGTGTGTGCGCGAACATGTTTTCACAACTCTTTCTGTCGAACCTCCAGGGAAGAACCAGTCAGCATGCTGGATGATCGGCTCAACGATGCCAACGATTTGCAGGGACATGGTGGTCATCATTTCCGTCATGTTCCTATGAAGATAAATGACCCATTTGAGCATTATATAAGTCAAAATATAAATCTACTAGATACTTTCAAGAAGTAGTATACCTAAAAATGTCATTAACTTATGTTGATCCAAAACTGTATGACTTTCTTGCTTTTGTGGAACACAAAATGTTACACTTTAAGCAATCCTCATGCAGTTCTTCTCCATAAAACTATATTTCACAGTGACCACATCTGCAGAGATCCCAACAAATTAATTGTAAGTCAGAAGTTACAGAAAACCTTGACTTCAAACATCTTAAAAATACAGTGCAAAAGCCATATGATCTACTTTTATAGTGTGTTTTTATCGTTCTTGAAGCTTGACAGACGTGGTCACTATGAACCGTTTTTGTATGGATTCTTCAAAAGTGCTTATTTTTGTATTAATCATATATTTGATGCTGAACCACAAAACCGGTCTTAAGTCGCTGGGGTATATTTATAGCAATAGCCAAAAATACATTATATGGGTCAAAATTATTGATTTATCTTTTATGCCAAAAATCATTAGGATATTAAGTAAAGATCATGTTCCATGAAGATATTTTGTAAATTTACTACTGTAAATATATCAAAACTTAATTTATGATTAGTAATATCTATTCTTAAGAACTTCATTTGGACGACTTTAAAGGTGATTTTCTCAATATTTAGATTTTTTGGCATCCTCAGATTCCAGATTTTCAAATAGTTGTATCTCAGCCAAATATTGTCCGATCCTAACAAACCATACATCAATGGAAAGCTTATTTATTCAACTTTCAGATGCCAGAATTTTTCAATTTTGAAAAATTGACACTTAAGACTGGTTTTGTGGTCCAGTGTCACATATTAAAATTGTCTACATTATTTTAAATTGTCTACTTTTTTTTTTGCACATTTTTAGATTTCATTTAGCTTAAATAATTTTATGTGCTTTTTTTTTTTAATTATTTTTTTGCTTCTGTTAAGCAACTTCTATTTTTCTCAAATTGTAAGTTTTTAATCGAATATTTATTTATATTTTATTGTAATTTTATTTCTTTAAGAAAAAAAATAGTGTGTTTTAGTTACCATTAACAACACTGTGCTCCACAGAAGAAAAATATTAAAGTCTTAAGTCATACTCTAAGTAATAACAGAATTTTCATTTTTCAGTGAACTGTCCCTTTAAATTGCTTTGTGAATTTGCTGCACTCCACATAAATGTGAGAAATAATCCAAACGGAAGACATGCACTCACCCTTCTGAATGCGTCCACAGCAGGTTGGGTCCAAGAACTATTGCAATATTACCTGGCGTCATTTTATTAGCATCTTGATGCTCTGTGAGTTTGGCTAAGAACTTGATTAAATATCTGTTTAGAACAAAAAAAAGAAAAAGAAAACTTCAGTTTCAATCTCAGTTTGACCATAGGGTTTAGCCCTGGCATTCATTCTTACATTTGCTATTCCTGTCGCTGTTTATTATCAATATTTCAGTAGGTCTGACAGAAGGCAGGTGCAGTCAAACCAAAGACTCACAGCATATATCTATAAACCTTTAAATATAGGCTAAAAGTAAAGACGTGCCAAATATGCATAGGATTTGTAAATAAAATGCGTAATCAATATGAACAGGCACCCTTATTTTCTTAAACGGAAGCTTTGTTTAAACTTAATCCTGGATTGATTATGTATTATTTATTATGTGGCTCTTATTCCTTGGCCAAATCAGTCAGGGTGAAATTAAAAGGCTGAATTTATCTTTGCCAGAGATATAGTTGGCATACTAACCAGGTTAGGCTGAAGGACATTTCCAAACTCAAAAATATTCTCAGTAGGACTAATGAACTTTTTATTTCAAAAACATGCCCACTTCCTGTCAGTGAAGGAACCGCTGCAGCGCTCATGATGTGACAGAGATTTGACACTCCTCTCTTCTAATGAGCTCTTGCATTCATGACTCATTCAAAGACAAAGGCCTCGTCAGAAATAACAAATAATAAGCAAATAACAAGCACCACACACCTGAAGTTGTTCAGATTGTCTGCTGGTAGTTTCTCACATGTACACAAAAGGGCTTGGAGCCTTTTATCCATATCTTGAACACTAGAGAAAGGACACAGGGAGAGATGCATTATGGTACAGTATACATTATATGAATATACTGCTCTATGTTCATCAGCTACACATTCTCTTACACTATAATACACAGAAAAGAAGAAATTGTGGAATAAAGTCATTATTTTTGATAAATAAAAAAATTATTCCTGTAGCCTCATAAAATTAGGCATGTCACATGGACTATTTTAATCATGTCCTTACTACGTTTCTGGGCCTCGAAAGTGTTCAATTTTGGGTGAACTATCCCTTTAAATCCAGGTAGACGGCTCACCACCCAAAGCACATGTACATTTCCAAGATTTCAGTTACAGAGAGCTTCATCTGCAAAGCATCTGTGTGTACAAACAGCTGGTCTAGTCCACTTCTTTAGATTTTCAGGCTGGTCTTAGCTTGTTTATTTGGTTTTTTTTTTTTCAACACAGGAAACATCTTACATGAGGCTTACAGGAGACATATTGCAGATAAGCAAATGCTCTAAAAATACATCTTCCAGATGAAAACTCTGTGATCAGGGTACGTTTTGGAACCGAGCCAAATGTCTTACATGCATCTGAAAATGGCTTTTAGTACTGGGTAATGGAGTGTGTGTTGGGACAGACCATTGATACTTACTTTGAGGCTTGAATCCATTCATCATAGAGTTCAAAGGTCATTAGAGGTTCGGGAAGTTCACGAAGATAAGACTTCAAAGCTCCTGAGGGAAGCAATGAGGAAGGAAAGAGGTCAGAGGAAAGGACAAGAGCGGGAAAGAGGGAAGCACAGCACGTGTGATATTCTCTGCTTGAAATACTAAAGAGAAGCCTGACAAATGAGCTGTCATGGCCACAGTCAGCGTGTACCACCTGTCGGCTGTGGCCCTTCTAACTGGTGGCTACTAGGTCACGCTTCAGGCCCAGTGTAATGAGATCAAATTAACCTGGGACATAATTTAATGTGAACTTCCATGGGGTCTGAGACTTTGTAGCTGCGATCCACTAAAAGGACACTGCGGACAGTTCAGTGAACATTTTAAAAGCTACGATGCTCACCTGCGATGGCATGTGGGTCGGCCGAGTACTCCTGCACATCCATAACCCCACAGTCCAGAGATGCTTTAAGTTTCTTCAGCTTGGAGGCTGAGGGAGCCACCCGAAATAAACCCTTATGTGACAAGAAGAGTAAAGTTTAGACCTTTTTGGCCATAAAATCCCAAGCCCTGTCCCAAATGGCATCCTTGGCCCTCGTGGTTTAATTAATTAATTAATTTATTTTTTGCAAAAGACCAGTGGTTCTCAACCTGGAGGCCGGGGCCCACTAGGGGGTCTCAGCAAACTTCCAATGGGGCCTCAAGATAACTAAAAGCTGTTTAATTTAATAAATAATGGTTAATTAATTTTATCAGTTAAAGTTCAAATACATTTTCAAAGTATTTTATATATAAAAAATATAAAAATAAAAACACATTACAAAAACAATACACTTGTACAATATAAAAAATATATAATAATAAACATTCTTTTTTTTTAGTTTTTATACTGAAAGTGTAAAAAATCAATTTTTCCAAAAATTCCAATTTTATGACAAATGTTTACAGAAAAGTGTATATTATAAGTACAGATGCAACTCATCCTCTTAATTAGCTAAATTATTATTCATATATTAAAATAATCAAACCGTAACCTAAATTAGATAAACTAAATTAATATAAACTGAATTAAATAAATTACATTTATTTCTTATAAAATACCTATAATAAATTATAAATTATGTAACATAAAAATAACAGTTCTTAATTTCTGAAAAAAATAAAATAATAATTTTGGGTAATTTAATAATTTTGTATAGTTAATACAGACTTCATTAATGACATATAAAGCGGCCAATTATGAATCTTTTTTTTTTTTTTAAATGCATCATTTAATGGCATTTAAATAAATAATTCAACACAGGGGAAGTATTCAACAATATTAAAAATATTAATACAACTATTTGATCAGTGAACAGACTGTAGATGTTCTCTGGACACTCCACATGACATTGAGACTACAACAATCCTGGTCAATGATACTATCATTGTACATAATAATTTGTCAAGGTGAACTCAAAGAGATCTTTCCAGAATGTTTCAGGTTATCTACAGCATAATGTTTATGAACGGCATCTATGACATGCTGTCAAATACCACAAACAACAATTTCGACTCATCCCTCAGTTTGTAGAAACAAACTGCGCTTCCAGGTATACAGTAAATAAGGCATGTTGTGTTATTTCTCAGCAGTCTCGCACCTCTTCCTCCATGCCACATTCCAGCAGCATGGTGACGCACGCCTCGATAGGAAATGCAATCTCCCTGCCACTGATGGCTAGATGTTCCTCTACGGCCTTTCCATACGATGGTTTCTCTATCCATGCCTCTGAAACACATCATGATGGACGTTAAAATGCAGGTCCCTAAAAGCTACAGAAACAAGTTTACTGACAGACCCACACAAGCACTTGAAAGCCACCACTTAACCAAACTTGCACGCTCAGACATGAAAGAGGAAGTGGAGAGTCTCACCCTGGTGAGCTTTGATCTGTGGCAGCACACTCTGCAGTATCTCCAAAGACTTCTTGTGATACTCTGCCTGAACCTCTATGAGCTACAGCAAGACGAATAAGAGGACACACACACATTGTAAGGTATTCCAACCAAAATTACACACTTCACCTTTAGTGCCCAGAGGTACTTGCCGTTTGAAAGTAGTTTGCATAGTCTATTTCTTTGGCCATAAAGTTGTACATGTCCGCTGATAACTGGTCCTACAGAAAGGAAGACATGTAGGTCTACGTTATCACAAATATTTCAAATTTCTAATAAAAAAAGGCAAAACCATTTTGAGATGGAGACTATTAAGTAAAAGTAACATGTTAGTTTTGCTTTGCATTTGGTTAAGATTTTAATTAAACGTGGACGAAAGGAATAATCGAAGAAAGAGTGAGAGGAATCATCACCCTGCAGATCTCCATCCGATTGGCCGTCTCCTCCATTTCCTCTCTCAGGGAATCAGACTTGGCTCCGCCCTGCTGGACATTACTAGGGTGACTTGAAGACTTGGATGACTGTTGCCACCTAGAGGTCAGGAGGACGAATGACGCGGTCAGAGAACGTGGCGGTCAATGCAGGTCAAGGGATCAATAGTAATATTGCTTATAGTCCATACCGTGTCCTTGCAGAATCCATGTCCAGAACGAGTTTGGCTAAATGTTTTCGCTGTTTCTGAATGTTCGGAATTTCCACCTAAACAGAAAACCGTGTCCATATGAGAAGCAATACAACCTTCATGCATGAAAACCGCAAGCACTTAGGAATTAGCTTCCAACCCTATAAAGTCTACTGTATCATATTTAAAACACAAGTTTCTAAGGCCTCTAAATTATGAACATCATCAAAACTTTGCAGAAAAACCTGCTGTACACAATCTACTACATTCCTTTAGTCTTCTGATTGATAGTTTATAGTTTTTAGCAAATAAAAGTCCTTTAAGTAAAAATGTCCCCCATCAGGTTGTTGTACACCCTGATTTTTAATATTTCAAGATAAACTATTTTTTAATACATCAGGCATTTGATGAACATTTGTATGTACATCTCTGAATTATCATTGTATTACATTGCATTTTATGTTTCTGTCCCATAATAAAAACTACAGAGCTTTGATAATAAAACTAAGCATTTAAATATCATATTACTAAGACTTATTATATTATTGGGAGATATACAGTGACAATAGACATTTATATGCATTTAATGTAAGTAATACTGTTAGAAAGATTTTATTTAGTCTAAAGGTTTAATAAACCTTTCAATAAAAATAATAAAAAAGATTTATCTGACTATTGTTTCATATTTCAGGCTTTACATGGTTACATGCAGATGCAAAAGAATGCAATATGTGTATTACAGAGTAACTTTGACAGGAAAAACATGCTCACCTCAGCCAGCACATACAGAGGCTCCACAACATCTCTTTCAATCTGAAACTCAAACACGAGGAGCTCTTGGGCCAATTTCTCCT
This sequence comes from Cyprinus carpio, assembly GCF_018340385.1. NCBI lineage: Eukaryota > Metazoa > Chordata > Actinopteri > Cypriniformes > Cyprinidae > Cyprinus > Cyprinus carpio. Next base: position 14,687,752 of record NC_056574.1, on the reverse strand, counting down.
CTGTCTCACCACAGAGCGTCAGCATCTTGCTACAGAAGGAGACCACAGGTTAGCCAAAGCAGTCAACCAAGTCAGGGCTGCATCCTAATTCACAAACATCTTGGTGAATATCATGAAATATCAAAGTCCTTTAAGACAAGTCATGTGACTCGGTGGCCATCTTTGAAACGCCACTCGGACACGCAAGTGCAACTCCTATCTCTTTGAATGGGGAAACATCAAATTCTCCAAAACTGTTCACTACGTTTACGATTAAATTTCATATTTGAAATCACCAAAGAAATCTGACAACAACTATATCATAAATGTTGTTACTTTTGTTTAAATAGCATTATAAAAAGCTTATTTGTCAGGCTAGATCAGCCAGTGTGCATGCGCAGTCCTAATCGCACGTCTCAGAGCGCTGACTGTTTCTATAGCAACCAGGACGCTTCTAACGGCAGCTGCAGTGACGCCCTGACTTTACTGATTAGTGATTGGCTCTTTCATTCAGAAGGCGGGGCTTCCTGCGATTGAGCATTGTATTTTTCCCCATTCAAAACTATACGAGTGACACATCTTGGGTATTCTATAGTCTTTGGAAATATCTCAAGAGCTTGAATGTGTGAGAAACTACCCACATCTTTTGATGCTGACATCAAAGGCTGTGTGCCTAATCAAACTCTATGATATTTTTGTGTCTCTTGGTAGAAACTATCCAAATTAATTTGATGCAAACCAATGCAGGTTGCATGACAAGAAACATTTAGAAACCAAATCTTGACCACAATTAGTCTGAATAAGGTTACCATGATCCCATTAGCCCCTGCTGGTGGGTTGTAGTAATTACACCACCTGGCTGAAAAAAAAAATCATCTTTCTTCTGCTCCACTGGGTTTACTGGCAGGTTGCAAACCAACTTAATTAGATGGATACCACCACCTATTGTGCTGGATGACAACTGGTTTGTAAAGATGATTTGTTATATCCTATACGTTCACTGTTCAAATAACTTTGATAACATTTTATCATTTAACCTGCTGCTGGTAATTTTGTAGAATATTTTGTATTGTATGCAAATTAAGTGTTCAGCACGGTTGAGGCTAGAAGGGATACAGCTACGTTCACTGGGCATGCTCACATCAATATTGCGTGATTTTTGCCACTCTGAACAACAATAGTTACTGTATGTGCATTATTGTAAGGCGTAGGTGTATACATTAATAAAACACAATCTAATAGGTAGAAATTTTAATTTATTGTGACTTTCCAGCCTTTTAGCAAAAACATTTTGATCGCCATCTGGTGGCTGGCTGCAGTATTAATCATACACCCCGCCCTTTCAATGTAAACGAATGGGACGTGAGCCAAACTAATTTAAATTACACTTCAAGTAAATTTTTCTCAAAGATGGTGTCCATCATTTTAGGTAGTTCTTATCATGCCGATGTAAGTTCAAGTGTTCGGTTTTCTAATAAGTTTGCTTTTAATTAGTTATTTGATGCTATAAAAATGGATTGTGAGCTTGTGATTGGGTCTGGGGACGTTTGACGGGACTTTGATACTGTGACTCCACCTCACGTTCACAAACACTGAGAAAATACTAAGAAAATCACTTTTTCCATTGTGAGTTTAAAAGCATAATTCTCCATTGATGCCCATCCGGTTGTAAATAAGGATGCGGCCCAAGGGACACACTTTGAAAAATCTGATTCGACATCAAAATACAAAGACAAACTCACCCAAGAAGAGAGTCGTCTCCTAGCACAGCCGCTCCCTCCACCATACACTGAGCAAGTATCGTCAGGGGCAACTTTTTCTGTTTAGGGAAAATCAAAATCAAGTTGCTATGAGTGTAATTAATTGCACTGCAGAAAACAGAAGTATCTGAGGTTTGAGAGTTGACATACCGAGGGAGATTTGACTGATCTCTTGTCTAAATCGGTGCCTTGTTGTCCCTGCAGACAAGCGGTCAGCTTCTTATGTGTGCTATGAGAGACCTGCTTTACCAGGTCTAAACGCTTCTCCACCTGAATGAAAAATAGACACATGTGAAACATATGAGCAGTGTAGTATAAATAAGAGCAGACTAGAGCAGTAGATAAATATAAACAGAGTGTATACATAGTTGTTCACACCGATCTAATTTCATCTCACCTGCAGCAGGTCTTCACTCAGTACCTCTGTTTTTTCTGCTCTGTATTAAAGGAGAGAACAGGCATTTAGGTGTTGCACTAGCAAGAGGCTGGATAATTTTGCTAAACACACTTTATGGGAGCACCTCTACCTGGGGAATGACTATAAATCCCTTCAGTAATTAATTAAACACAAGCTTTATAAAACACTTTTCTGCAGAAACACATGCTCTGCAGATTTTTGAATGGCTTTGGAAAGCAACCTCATAAAATGTGATAATTAATTTGAGTTGTAAAAAAAAGAAAAGTAAAAAAAAAAAGTTGTATTGTTTTGTAAGTTAAATTACATTATCAGACATGGTCAGTATCCCTTTTTCTTTTAAGAAATTAATATTTTTATTCAGCAAGAATGCATTAAATTGATCAAAATTGACAGTAAAGGCATTTATAATGTTACAAAGATTCTATTTCAAATAAATGTTTCTGTTGAACTTTCTATTCGTCAAAGAATCCCAAAAATGTATAGTTTCCACAAAAATATTAAGCAGCACAACTGTTTTCAACATTGATAATAAAAAGAAATGTTTCTTGAGCAGCAAATCAGCATATTAGAATGATTTCTGAAGGATCATGTGACACTGAAGACTGCAGAATGATGCCCGAAATTCAGCTTTGCATCACAGGAATAAATCACAATTTTAAATATATGCAAACTAAAAACAGCTAATTTAAATGCAGTCTTGGTAAGCATAAAAGACGTCTTTATAAAAACATTAAAAAATCTTATAGACTTCAGATTTCTGAATGGTAGAGTATATCTAAATTGATTCAAAACACATATGACTTTTTGACACAAATGTCAACAAAACATAATTTTTGTTTTATATATATATATATATATATATATATATAGAGAGAGAGAGAGAGAGAGAGAGAGAGAAAGAGAGAGAGAGAGAGAGAGAGAGAGAGAGACATAACTAAGTAACTTAATACATCTAATACATCTTAAACTTCTAAAAGAAACTACAAACTACTAGGCATCAGCTACTAAAACAAAATTATCACTGGTTCTTCCCTTATTAACATTCTGTCATTCGATACCAGGCCATAAAATTAATCTTGCCTTGAATACTGAGAATATGATAAGAATAGCAAATCAACAGTCCCTATATAACTGGCTGACTGAGAGTCAAAATCTTTGAGTAATTCAAACTGGGCAGATGAAGTTTTTACAAATAAGTGGAGGGTCGACTTCACCCCCTTCAGCCCACATACAATCATGAGCTATAAAAATCGATAAAAACAACTTTTACGATGCCCTATGAATGTACCATATTGAACTCTGGCCATTACATATTCATGATGAATCACAGCGAGGATGCAGAGCAGGTTCTGTTTCTGCTGAGCCTCAGATAAGCAGCATGACCCATATGGCGCTCACATACATACAGAAGAGCAGGTTGCCATGGCAGCAAATGCCGAACACGAATGAAAATAGACACCAGCACATCTCCTTCCCATCCACGATGACTATGACTTGTTAAATTAAAAAAAAAAAAAAAAAAAAGCGGGTCTTGATGTAGAAAGAGGTGCATTTAATATCCAAGGCAGAGACCTCAGTGTGCGTGTTTAAAATAAAAAAGGAATTTTAGACTGCACATACACTTTGACTTTCCTGAGAAGCCTGACAGTAAATATTAAATGACATTTCGTTAGGCTGCACTGAACAACAAAGTACTGGGGCATTGATTATATATATACATATACTAAATAAAAAATATATAAAAAAAATATAATAAAAAAAAAAAAAAATACTCAAATATTATATTATATTTTTACTAAAGAAAAATAATAAAAACTATATAAACATTATATATTCAAAATATAAAAAAATGCTAATGAATATTATAATGTGCTGTGTATAAAGAATATTGTAACTATTTCTTAACATTTTTAAAAAACATTTTAATATTTTGATTAGAAAAAGTTAGCATTTTCATGACCCTAAGAAAAAAAAAATTCTCAAAAATGTAAGAAAAGCATCATCGGTTAACCGGTATTTCCAACAAAAAAACGCATCAAACTGACCTGCAACATAATCTTGTATTTCTGCAACAGTGAGAAAAATCATACTTAATGTAGCTCATATTGTTTGGCCATACATCAAAGGTTTATTTGGAAGACTACTAAATTTTATCCATAATTAATTAAATCAATATTCTAAATTAAATATTTAATTAAAATTATCTCATATTTGAATAATTATTTAAAACTTAATATAACATTTAATATTTAACTAAAATATTTTTGAATTAAATAAAAAATAATAATAAACTGCTGTTATATGTAGGTTTAAGCTATTTTTATTTTTATTTATTTTTCCTTTTTCCATTCAGCTTTACTCCATAGGGTCTCTGAAGGTTAAAAAAGGCCATACGTGACTTTTCAAAGTCTAAAGCAGGGGTCACCAAACAGTCCTGCAGAGTTTAGCTCCAACTTGCCTCGACAAATATGATTTTCAAGTATACCTAGTAAGACCTTGATTAGCTGGTTCAGGTGTTTGATTAGGGTTGGAGCTATACTCTGCAGGACACAGGCCCTCCAAGACCAATTTTTGGTGACCCCTGGTCTATTCCCTCCACTCCCATATGACTCATTTTAGCAATTAATAATTAAAAGACTATCATCCTAAACAGCATTTTTCAATGCCATTTTGCCCTTTCTAAAATCAGTATGCTGGTTTTCCTTGAGTTGGTGACTCATTACTCAGTCTGTCTGTTCGCTTTTAAGATGACATGAAACAGACCCTATTGACTTGCCATATAAATGCCCCTAGTCTTACTGTGTATGATTCATCAGTGCACATTATTATATAGACAAAAAGTGTTTGCTTTCATAATCTTTCATCAAAAATCTCTGCAAGGTCTTTTCTCGTCTACTGACGTAACCAAGTCATACTAAATATTAAAAATAACAGCTAAATAATTCCATCTACGCATTGTGATTAGAATAGCCACATTCATATCCATTTTAAACTAACCAATGTGAGCAGACATACTACATGAATGAGACAAGATGCTACACTGCATGCCAATCATAAACAGCCTACAGTTAATTCAGTTATTACATTTCCACATTTAAAAAATTATTGAACAAAGGTGTTTTTGTTGCCATAAAATGACTGCAATACACAGACTCAAAAACAAAATCAGTGTTATGAAATTCTCCCTCTTCTGTTTTTGAACAGCAGTATCCTCCTGTTTCAGGTTGATTGATAAAAAATAAAAAAAGTACCATAAACCCAGGCTGCCTACAACAGATGCTTCAAACTGAACCGCTCTCCTACACTGCAAATTTCCCAAGGCAAAGACAAATACAAACAAGCGGCCTGGCAGAGAAGAACAGATGATGCATGTGAATGACCTAGTGCTCAATAAGACAGGCCTGCTGGGGCCGGGCCAGAGCTGAGGCACTGACCGGGGACTTCAGAGCCCAGAGTGTCCCGCACACATCTACTCGGCCCATCAGGAGACTCACACAAGCTCTCCTCCAGTCTCTCCTCATTCCTAAGTATTAAACTTCTGAAATTAATTCAGTGCTTTACATACAGACACACACATTATTTCAGCTATGCTCTTTAAAAACCTTTAAAGACATTTCAAAATTCAAATCTTCCATTGGACTGATGGAATGCTTGCCATTTATAATTTCTTCACCCATTCCTGCAGGGAAATGACATCATGACAATGCTGATTGGCTGAAGTCGTCACAAGAAAATACAGGGGAAATTATGAAAAGCTTTCATAGAGAAAGATGCCTTTTTGCTGCCAGATAGTGTTGTGGCTAAAATAACCCTTATTTGTCATCTCTATTTTTGCTCTATTCATGCTGCCTTTTACATTTGGGTTCAGTTTGAGCCGTAAAAAATTTCATCACGTTGGACTTGAGTTGGGTTTTTCTTTATTAAAAGGTAATTTATGCATGACGGGTTCAGATGAGAATCTATTCACGTCTCTCTAATTGCTGGAAAACTGAGTGAATGAAATCCCTGCCATTCAGGTCTGTTATGAGCACTGTCCAATCTCAGCCAAAGAATTCCTAACTCCATCTGTGCACACAGCACTTCCTGTGTGAGCGGGCTGGTGCCTGACACTGAGGGGACCGCAGGAACAATGTGTGTGCGGACGGCCCTAATCACAGACCTCAGAAAAGTCAGGACAGCGGCCACACAGACTCACACCCTTTCTCCTACCCACTTCCTGTCCTGTCTGTAAAAGCTCTTCCTGCAATTGTGACTCGAGCAGAGCCACGCCGCTGCCGGGCCGATCCGATCCACATAATAGCCATTCTACTGCTTTTATTTAAAGACAGAATGAGACTTTATCACTGCAGAGAAGAATAGTGCTGCTGTCGGGGCTCTTATCTGATGCCAACAGCCCTGTGGTGGAGGGATTGTTTTTGCCATCTGTTCCTTGGCTCCACTTCTTCCTCCATCTTATTTCAAGCACTTTGTCAGGCCTACAACAGTTGGCACTTTCCAAGAATAGGGTACAAAATAGGGCCTGAAACTCTTAAAAAATTAGGAGTTGTTTTTTTTTATTTTAATTGGTCAGTGAAAAGAGGTGCTCAAACTAAATATTATATGACCTGTTATTTATGCATAAAATTTTTCAACCCTGCATTAAAAAGTCTGTGTAAAGAAACCTAAATGCCACTTGTGAAGCGCTTCTGTGCCATCTTTGCTGTGTAAATTTGGCATAAGACTAAATGCTGGTTTGTACTAGTAATTAATAAACTTATATTGACCTTAATTTCAAACATTTAATAGCTCTAAAAACAACAAGCTTCAAATGCTGGATTAATGACTCAAAATTAAGTAATGGAGCCAGTGTTCTGCATTTGTGGAAAGTGCTAGTTTTTCTGAAGCTTCAGGCATCCTTTTAAAGAGCAACAAAAGGACAATATACTAATAATGTACATAGGCAAGAAAGAAAGGTTACATTTGTGTGTTTAAGTTGAATATTGCATCCAAGCAGTCTCTTAAAGTCGCATATAGTGGAATATCAGGACAGTTATTTGGGGCATCACACACAGAAGTGGACCACCTCTTTCTTAAGGATGTTCTACATGCAGCCACTGAACTATAATATGGAGAGCTTGTGAGCAAAAAATAAGAAATTTTGTCTGCCTGGCAAAAGACCGAAATGCCAAATTTGGAAATTAACAGGTGTGCACACAGGGCTATGAAAACAAACAAACAAACAAACAAACAAAAATCTATGTTTACTGGTATTCTACACCATTATTTTTCTTCATCCCGATATATCCTCCACAGATCTACACCCATGATAGAGAGAGCAGTGCAGCTGTGGGTCTGTCATCCTGCATGTGTGTAAACAGCCCTTGGCAGTGAGGCAGAGTAAGGGTGTCTACACACTATAGAAAGCTCTGATGGAGCCTCTGATGGAAAGAAATCAGCCACAACATTAAAATCACCTGACTAATATAGTGTATGCCCCTCTCGTGTTGCCAAAACAGCTCTGATGTGTCGAGGCATGGACTACAAGATCTCTGAACGTGTCCTGTGGTATCCGGCACCAAGATTCTTAAGGCCTCCATGGATATGATTAGATATATCAACTGGTGCCCATAGATGCTCAATTGGACTGAGATCTGGGGAATTTGTAAGCCAAGGCAACACCTTGAACTCTTTGCCATATTCCTCAAACTATTCCTGAACAGTTTTTGCAGTGTGGCATTGTGCATTATCCTGCTGAAGGAGGCCACTGCCATCAGGGAACACCAGTGTCATTGTGAACATGGTCTGCAATCATCTTTAGGTAGGTGGTAGGTGTCAAAATAACATCCACATGAATGCAGGAATACCCAAGGTTCCCAGCAGAACACTGTCCAGAGCAAAACACTGCCTGCATCAGCTTGCCTTCTTCCCATCGTGCATCTGCTGCAATCTCTTCCTCAGGTAAACAACGCACACGCACTGAACCATCCACCTGATCTAAAAGAAAACGTGACTGATCGAACCAGGTAACAGTCTTCCATTGCTTCATGTCTAGTTCTGACACTCACATGCCCATTGTATATGCTTTTGGAGGTGGATAGGGGTCATCATGGGCACTCTGACTGGTCTGCAGCTACGCGGAAAACTGTGTGCTGTGATATCTTTCTGTCATGCCCAGTGTTAGTTTTTCCAGCAATGTGAGCTATAGTAGCTGTTCTGTGTGATCGGCAAGACGAGTTGGCCTTCGCCACCCACACTCATAAACCAATCACGCACACCCATGACCACTATTCCTCCTCACTTGCACCACTTCCTTTAATCACTAAACATAGGTAACTAAACACTGCATACCAGAACACCCCACAAGACTTGCCATTTTAGAGATGCTCTGACATAGTCATCTAGTCATCACTATTTGGCCCTCTTCAAAGTCCCTCAGATCCTTTCAAATTATGGCCAGGAACATGTATTAAGAAAGTACTTAGAGTCAACTTTCTTTCTTATCCACTTCTGAATTAGAATTTTCTCCTGCTTTTGTTTCATTTTCACAGAGTTCACAGAGTTTCACTTCCACAAACACTTGTGCTCTTCCTCTGCATCTGGAAACCAGTGGTGTGTAGACACCCTAAGGTTGCGAGAGACTGATACATGGAGGGGTCCAGCAGGCAGACATATCCAGCCAAGTGAAGCCATCCTACTCACTGGGCGGCTACACTTGTCTACCAACTCTGCTTCAAAGAGCCATTAGAGCCCGACAGGTAGTCATTCCCCTGCTGCCATGTCTCGGACAGAAGATGAGCCCCAGAGAGCCAGCAAGATGACAGAAGCATATGTTTAAGAGGACACTTGAGTGTCTTCCACAGCCTCCAACATACGAGGCCAGAGGGGACTGTTACCAGACACAAGATGAAAGCCGGGGGTCTGTATCAGCATGGATCTTTACAGAGACAAACTTTACACTCCTTATTTTCAGAGGGAGGAGTTTCCTCCCGAGATATCTGATGTGCATTTGGTCTGCCCATCCCGTCAAGTGCCAAAAGCCAATTGCATTCTGGACAGGGTAGGATTAAACCCAAATACTGTGGTCTTATTGACCTCAAACATAGGCAGGATCATGCAAGTGAACTAAAACAATTACTTCATATTGGCTAAAAAATTGCTGATTGTGACTAAATCACTACTAGTTTGCTGAAATATTGGGATACAACAGCACTTTTCAGTACACAGTTTCATAAATCAAAACATGAGCAGATAAAATGAAAGACTTTAGAGGATTTTTGACGATACATTGTTAGGTTTCTTGCGCCAACAATAATTCAATTCTATATGACCATTTTCTGATCTCTCTCAGACTTTTAAATAAACCACGTTTTTGCTCATGTACCTTTAAGACTTCTGTGTAAATGACCTCTATTATGTTCACACTGTTGTTAATCAAGCCAGGCCACGTTCTGAATACTGAATAGGCACTGATATGTGAACGTGGGCACTCATACTGTATGTTCACATGCTCATGGTTGTCATGGCAATACTACCCGGTTTGTTTTTTTTGTGGACTATTTTCCATAAAAGATGTGTGTGGAGTGGGAAAGGAGCTTTGCATTTTGATTGTCAGAGTACGTCTACATAGTACATCAAACTCATATATTTCAAAAGAGCAAAGAAAAACCTATTTTCCACGATATGTCCTTTAATAAGCTCCTCAAAGCTCCTGCCTTTAGCCCCAGGGGTGATTTTAAGACTTCAGCCTTAAGAAGGTTCAGCTTCATAACCAAATATGAGATGATGTGGCTCAGAGGAACATTTCTTGCTAGAGGTCACACTTGCAATTAGTCTGCATTCGACCAGGCTGACATTTTACCTCCCGGCACAGTGCGGTTATGAAGCCGTTATTTATTGGAATTGATGGTTCCAGGAAGAACCTTTAACATCTGTGGCATCGTTCCACGGCAAAAAGGTTACATATAGTGGAAAAAAGGTTCTTTAGATTATTAAAAATGGTTCTTTTGAGAACTGTTCACTGAAAGGTTCTTTGAGGAACCCAAAAATGGTTCCTTTTTGGCATTGCTGTGAAAACCCCCTTTTTGGACCTTTATTTTTAAGTGTGTAAGAAAAATGGCGCAGAGGAAACTGACTGCTCAAATACCTCCTCCTCCTCCTCACCTAAGATGAGTATATCTGATCTAGAGAGAGTAATACTCCTATCCCACTGTGCCGCCCACTCTCCCTCTCACACAAGAGATGCTACATTTTAATAACTGGGAAACGGAGAGGAAGAGTGTGTGAGAGAAAGAGAAGCAGGCCTGGAGCGTTGGCGGTGAACTGCATTTTCATGCGAGACCTGCTTTTAGAGGATCTCTATACAGAGTATATTTATGAAAATTTCTACATCAAAATGCAGCAAGAGACATAAATGCTATCCTAAGATGATAGGACTGAAGGACGAGTAAAACAGAGAAACCCACTTACTAGGGCCTTGCAGTGAACTAGGTCACCACTCTGTTAAATATGCAAGAATAACTGCAAGGAACACACACAAACACATTCTGAAACATCATTCATTCAGGGAGTGTAAAATCTGATTTATAAAAATAGAATTGAACCGTCCTGTCCCTGCAGCACATAACATATGCCCAGATGTCTGACCTAAAGGTACAACATCAGATAAAGCATGAATGTTTTGTTGCTCTTTCACAGCTTAGGATACGTAATGGGGTTCTCAGTTATGTTTTAAGAATCATCTTAATCACAATATTAGAGAGATACAGAGCTATAAAGTGAATGTGGATAGCATAACTCTGGTGATATCTGAATCTGATCTGAGTTCATATTGAAATAATGTTGTATCTTTGCAAATTTGAGCACCATTTGAGAAGTTCTGAGATCTCTTCAATCCAAAGAAAACTAACAAAGAAATCTCATTGGTGTCTCCAGTAAATGACAGATATTTTCTTCCATATTATGATTATGTAAATCTGAGCAGAATGGCTCATCTGGTTTCTAATCTATTGAACACACAAAGATATAAGATATTTTAAAGAATGTGGGAAACCTAACAGTTGGTGGTAGCCATTGACTTCCATAGTATGAAAAAAAAACTACTATGGAATTAAATGGGTACCGTCAACAGTTTACCAACTTTCTTTAAAGTATCTTCTTTTGTGGAACTTGAGTAAATGATGAAAGAATTTTTTAAGCAGACGAAATGATCAAAGAACATCACCAGAGATTAAATATTAAATAATGTTGATTAAAAAGTCAATTAAAAAATAAATAAAAGAATTTAACCTATGCATGAATGAATCACAATCACAATAAGATTAATAACATGCATTTACAAATTTTCATGCCAACATTAAAGTGCAAGAAAACAACTGAGATATTAAAAACATCAACAAAGTGACTTCTTTCTTATGGTTAACACAGCTCCAAAAGTTGATTAAAAGGCTATGCTGCACATTACACAAATTAAGTCCCCTAACAAATAGTATGCGGCCATTTAATTACAGCATATTTCTGTAGGGTGCATTTGGACCTTGGATGCTAAAAGCACATGGCTCTACTTTGTCTTTTCACCTTCCTGAAATAACAGGATGTAATTACCAATATCAAGTAGGCAGCATGCTGTAGATGAACAGGCTTAAAAAACGAGATGCATGGTTACTAAGCAACCAAATGTGAGATTCCTATATCATTAACTGCCAAGACAAAGTTCTGAAAAAAATGGACAGTGACAGTGAGATGAATACAGATCTGGAGGGGGAATCTGGTCTTAAGAACAAACAAAATGTAGCTTTAAATGAAGAAGGATTTCTGCCAGATCTGTAGCATTTAACAAAACAAGAGGAAACAGACTAATTTATTGTTGAATTATACAGTAGATACAGTAAACCTCTATTTCAGAAAAATAAAAAATAAATAAACAAGAACTGTTGAAAAAGTAAATATTGTAGAGATATAAAGCCTTTAAAATGAGTGTGGATTGCGTAACTTGGCTAATTTAAAATTAAAAAGAACATTTGAGGACAATTTGAGTTAATTTATTTTTTTGAGTAACTCCTAGAATCCGTGTTTTCATTGTTATACGATTGAGGGCGCTAGTACACATCTTCTGTACAGAATTTCCAAAAACACACAAGTGAAGAAGAAAAAGAAACAACAGATACTAACACATGTAACACGATCATCTGACATGAAACAGCATCAAAACTGTAACGTTATTGAATAAACGTCCACTGATGAAGAGGTAATAACTACAGTCCAGCTCTGGCGTGTTGATCGACTCCATCTTATGAGAAAACTTATGAGTATACTTGCAGTATAAAACTACTAAACTAGTAGTTTACTGAGACTATACTTCAAATCTTGAGAGGTAAACTAGTTGTGTACTCAAAGTTTGCTACTGTTATACTCAAAGTATACATAAAAGTATACTTTTATATACTAGAAAGTGGGCCAATTTGTCCCAAGGAGTATTGAAACAGTACACTTCCAAGTATACTACTAGAACACTGATATTTGTATACTTGCTACATAAAGTATACTTAAAAATATACTTGAACTTTACTTAAGTATACTTATAAAATAAACTTGAAGTATACTACTTTTTGGTAAGGGAGAACATGTTGTGCTTTTAGTTTTAAAAAGCTATTCTTTTTCCCCTCTAAATTTATTGCGATACAAATAAATATGTGCACATGCAACTTGAGGCATGCAAACTACACTATAGTTAGTGGATGAGGTTCATCCTTCTGAACAATTTTATCACCAACAGAATATGCCCCCCGCTGTGGCCTGCATGATCCTGAAGCCCTCAAGACAAGTTAGCTACCGGAGAAGGGAAATTTAGCAGTTATATAAATCATATGCTCTGTAAGTGCTCAGAATGAGCGAATGAGAAATGTATGAGTCAGTCTAATAATGAGCGCTGCTAATGCAGGTAAGAAAAGTCCTGCAGAGTCTTGAGCGGTAGTGACATCTCCCTGATTCAACCAAACATCCAATCATGCAAGAACTCCTGACTGAGAAGTGATCTCACCTCTGCTGTTTCGGAACAGCTCATCACCACTAGAAAAAAATGAATCACATGCTTAAAGTTGATGCACAAAGCTGAAGTTCTTGTGCACAAGAAGAGACGTGGAAAGTTAAGTTTCAGGTGACTCTATGTGGCACTTCATTTACACAGAACCATTACAACTTTGAATATAAGCGACATTGCATTCGAATCAGTTCATGCATTCCCTGGGAATCAAACCCGTTTACTTGCCGTTGTTAGTCTCATGCTGTACTTTTTGAGCTTCAGGAAAGCATTCCTACATTTGAAGGTGGCACCGATCCATCTTAATTTGGCAAACCAAAACTGGTTTAACACTCCAGATCAAATTGGGATGCGTCCACCCAGAGCTTAAGGAACAACATCGTGTTGATGGAGCTGCCAAACAGAAAAGCTCTGAGCATGAATTACTGGGTATACTGCATGTCTTTGCGCTGCTATGCTGTTGATGATACACTGAATCATTGCATAATCTGTAATCACATTGTGATTCACAGCATCAAAATGAAATCAACTAGCCTTGAAACATAAGATCCCAACCTCCCTACAAATCACTCTCCAAAGCCAGGCCTCCTCCAAAACACATGAACGCGCACAGACAGACCAGAGGCTAACCAGCGACACGATGATAGATGGCGTCGGTGGAGGATTGAATGCAACGCTGTCAGATTTCCTCACCGTACAGTACAAAGTGCATAATATTCCAATAATAACACCTTCCATTCTCTCTCGGTCTGCAATGGTGTAATGGAACGCGCTAATGACATATCATATCTGCCTGAACAGGGTGCACAGAGGTATGCAAATACATACGTTGAGAGGCAGGCAGAACAGCCTATCATAGCCCTCAGACCGAAAGAAATGATTGGACATACTTTTTATGGTCCTATGCCTTCCACAAACGATAAAAATACATATAAATACATTTACATACAAATACATAGCTAGAGCTCATAGTGGAAAAAAACAATAATAATAAGTTCAAATTTGAGTTTAATTCTGTTTTCTAATCACTGGTTGGAAATCAAATAATTAATCAAACTTCCTTTCTTACAGCTGCCATATTGAGTGTTGCACTTTTTCACAATCATCTTTTATAGAAGTACTCTGTCCATTCTTCATTATACTGTGTCAAGTATTACCTCATTTCAACAGTTATCATTCAGAGGGCATGCGCTCTGACACAGCCTTGAGAAATCTCACACATTCCCATGAACAAACCCATCACAGAAAGCAGCAGTCTCTGCTCTGTAACCCTAGTCAATCTGGGTTCGATTTGCAACTGCAAATGCTTGCTTGTGGTCAGAAAGATGTCATGAGAATCCTATGTGCCAACTGAGCAATAATGTATTCCGGGTTGAGAGTGTGTGTTTCGTGAGCCAGGCAGAGGGGTGAGACAGATTGACATAGACAACGAGAGAGAAAGAGTAGTCCATTCCAAACAGTGGATTCGTTCAAGTAATTGGACCATGCATTAGAGAGGGGCTGCCTGCCCGTAATTGCTCAACAGACATCTATTACTGCACAGCAACGAGTATTATTTCAAAAGGCCTGGTCTTTGGAACAAGAGCATGGAGTGTGAGAGACAAGGGGAAAAGAGACAGAAAGACATAAGTGGAAAGTGTGCAAGGATTTGACGCTAGAGGTCTCAGCTATTATGTTCTGTTCCAGAATGTTCTGGAATCCGTAGAAAGAGTCATGATGTACTATTTTTATCAATTACACTTCAAAGTTGCTTTCTGATGTCATCACAGGATTCATCCAGAAGGTCTGCTTTGAAAACACACGTAGAAACAGCGCATCCTTGTGGCGCAGATGACACAGAAGAGCATACACAGCATACAGTGATATGGAGAGACACAGAGGAGACCGATGACAAAGGAATTATTGAAATAGTTATTTTAGTTTTCTTCGCTTACAAAAAGTGTTCCCGTCGCTTCATATAATCCAGATTGCACGTCTGATGGCAGATGGAGTATTCTGAAGATGACTTTCAAACCTTTTATGGACCTTGACACTGTTATTTATTTGGAAGTCTATGGGACAGTCACAGGCCTCCAGGTTTTCATCCAAAATATCTTAAATTGTGTTCCGAAGACAAACAGAGCTTTTACGGGTTTGGAACGACATGGGGGTAAGTGAATAATGACAAAATTTTCATTTTGGGGTGGAGTATCCCTTTAATTGAAGCCTTAAAGGGGTCATATGATGCTGCTAAAAAGAACATTGTTTTGTGTATTTGGTGTAATGAAATGTGTTTATGCAGTTTAAGGTTAAAAAAAACACATTATTTTCCACATACTGTACATTGTTGTTTCTTCTCTATGCCCCGCCTTCTGAAACGTGTGCTGTGATTGGCCAGCTATCCAGCGTGTTGTGATTGGCCGAATGCATCAAGCGTGTGACGGAAATGTTACGCCTCTTAACATATTGTGATGCCTTGTCCGGCCAGAGCCACGAGACATAAACATAAAACCCATTATAAACGTGATATAAACATGATTTCTAGTTGTGGTTTCTTTTGGAAGGCCAAACAAAGTAGTTTCACTTTCTCAGTGAAACAGCATCACACACGAGTGAGCGGAGGCCGGAGGCCTAGAGTGAGCCACGGTCTAGAGTGAGGCAGATTCTACGAAGTAGCGTACCTTGTGCTTGCGGCAACCACATGTGACGACCCCGGGCTGGACTCCACTTCATCCACGGTGAAAGCCGATTCTGCGATCCACAATTCAAAGTTGATGTATTTCCTCAGCGACCAGCACGGATCAGCCCCAGGCATGACGAAGCGGATATCGTCCTCTTTTGGAAGGCCAAACAAAGTCGTTTCGCTTTCACAGTGAAACACACAGCGTCTGTATAACATGGCGGCGGCAGCAACAAAAATACTACAACGAGAATAAAAGGTATGCCTTTCTTTCTTCTTTCTGCCTTCCATTAGGCAGTGATTCGGTAAAATACAGTAAGAACAGTAATATTGTAAAATATTATTACAATTTAAAATAACTTTTTTCTATTGTAATATATTTAACCAGGTAATTTATTCATTTCTGGGATGCAAAGCTGAATTTTCAGCATCATTGCACCAATCTTCAGTGTCACATGATCCTTCAGAAATCATTCTAATATGCTGATCTGGTGATAAACAAGCACTTCTTATTATTATCAATGTTGAAAACAGTTACGCTGTTTCATATTTTCATGGAAACGTATTTTAATGTTTAGCGTCTGGGATTATAAGTGCCTTTAGACTTGTCTTTTCCACTTAATTTGACACTTTAGAAAGTTAATAAAGTGGGACATTGCAGTTTAGGGTTAGCAATATCGTTCTTATGTTATTTGCAAAAATCTAATTTTGGTTTATTTTTCATTTTATTTTTCGGTTTTTATTTGTTTTCATTTGTTTTCATATCTGGCAACACTGCATTGTCGGCACTTAAACTGACTGAAAAAATCCCATGGACTCGTTATTGTTGACAGGATACCACATTCGGTAAGGCGAATAACGCAAAAAAGCATCGTGCTATTCTGTCAGAACACCATCAAACACCATCAAAAACAGTAGCTTTTAACACTACACAGATCTGTAGAACAGGTAGTTTACAGAATGAAATGAAATATGCAAACACAAGTCTATGCTATTTCATTCAATGTAGTAGTTAAATTTTCACAAAGTCATGCTTAAAACATCCATAAGAGCAGTAGACAAGGTTATCATCTGTATAGCAACGGTTAATAATGAAAGCTATGATAGTAGTATTTATTGTTGTATGAATAATAAACAACTGATTGAATTATCCACCCCTAACCTACAGTAAAATATTCCAAAATAAAATATACCAAATTTTGATGGTGTAATTAAATGGTAAATATGGTATAATTTAACAATGTTCATCCCTCCAAAACAGAAAACATCTTTCACAAACATCTACATGTGTGTCTCTTTTATAGTGTTCAGTGTATATAATAAGTTTTGTAGGGGTAATTATAGCACAATTCTTAACCCCACCCCAAACCTCACTCATTTTCAAACCCTTGTTACAGCCATGAATCTAGTATACTTTTTTTATTTAATCAAATGTTCTAATACTATGCTATTATTCTAGTATTCATCTTAGAGCAAGTTCAAATTAAAGGTCTAGAACTTCTAAAACTTCTATCAGTCATCCCGTCTCTCACTACTGGGTCTGATCACAAGTAGAACAGAACAGCACAGCAGAATGTTTTAAGTTGCTTTTAGTCTTCTGGAAATCATTTTTTCTTTCATTCTGAACACACACCAGTAGCTGGCATGAGTTTGGTCTTGCTGCTGCTGACACTGCACACCTGCACGCCCCCTGAGACACTGGGGTGGAGGCTGGAGGAGTGACGAGAAGGAAGGAGAACCTCTTTATAGAAGCATTTCCCATCTAATTAAAAACTAGGCCACTGCAGATACAGAGACGAAGAGATGCCATGATGTGTGAAAAAAGAGACTGTCCCTGTGACTTACATCAAATATAGGCTCGGCTAATGATAGCGCTACAGTAGCGGGGCTAGAGACTCGGCTTCTGAACCCAGGCTCGCACAAGTTTAGATCTGGCAAAACAATAAAGAATCTGAAATTGGAGGCGTCAAATTGTCTTCAAGGCATGAATAATGATAACATAGAGAAACAATATATAAAGTCAGCCACTGGACTATAGGGAAGAGAAATATATTTGAGAGAGACTAACCGCTCAACTCAAGGCTCACAGTTGGCTTAGCATTATGCTATAAGTTAACACCAATTACCACTAATATGCATTGCACACACAAATACTGGCTGAAACAATCACTTTTCAATTAGATGGAACGTTCTTATTGTCACTTGTCTGTATTGAATTAATTTATTTTTATTAATTTGCTTCTCAACTCCGCCCACAATTTTTTTTTCAATGTGGTTGACGCAATGCATTCTGGGATGCTGGCTTTGAATTTGGCCAAAACAAGGTGTCAAAGATATCAACATTTGCCTCCCTTATGATGACTTAAAGGGAGAGTTCATAATAACATGTTTTATATACTTCCAATTACTGTGTACTTTTTTTCTTCCGAAGTTGTAAATAAAACTTGTTCGAAGTATGTTTTTCAAGAAAATACAGTAATTGTACAAAAATACTATTTTCTACTTCAAAATTTAATGTGTAAAACATATGTTTATTTCATAATTCATTCTGAGTGAAAACTGTTTCTACACTAAATTTTTTCAGTGCCTGTTTGATGTGCTCTGTGTATGTGAATTGATCAATGTTTATCAATCTGTTCAATGTTTATCAATCTGTAATCTGTTCATCATATAAAGCAATCATGTGTCTCTACAAAAGGAATGGATTGAACTGCTTGATTCATCTTAATTACTTTTAATATGGCTTTATACACTTTTTTGTAGCTTGAAATTTTGGATCACGTTAGACTCATTGGAAAGAAATGTGCAAAATGGACCTTTACCACTTACTGATGATCGCACTCTAAAGTAAAACATAAGTGTTTGGTGTATATATAAGAAAGGATTCTCCTGTAATGTGTTGGCACTCACTGTTGTGTGAGCACCTTTGTTACGCAGGGCCATTAATCAACATACACACTATTCCCAACCTCTCTGCTGACGATGAAAAACACACACAACTCCATAAGCACTTACAATGTACTGTTCCCCAGTAACAACAATCCAGCAGTTCTGAAGGAAAAGGGAGGCTGCCATACTTCCCGAGAGAGAGAAAACACTACAGGCAGTACTCAACCCCACCAAAAACCCTCACTGCCACAAAAACATGAATGAGAAGACTATAAATATAGTCACAATGAGAACAAGGAGAAAAAGCACAAATACTGGCCCCTGAACTAGACGAACACATACACACAGAGCCGGGGGTAGTCATTTTTATCACAGTGGGCAAGAGGAAATGTGATTTACAAATGATGAGAAATGAAAGCAGCGGAGAGGCTGGGTGGCACTGGCACAGCAATAAATGCATCTGGACAAATGTCAGACACATAAATACAAATGTACACACTAGTCATTTACAGTTTATATAAAATGTATATACTGTAGATTTATATACTGTAGATTATCAACTATTTTGTGTATCAGCTATTTTACAATGGCTTCAAAAATGTTGGTTTCACTGTTTTGAGTCAGTGAAATATATAATGTAAGACTTATCCTTCATACGTTAATAAATATTTATCTTTCATGTTAATAATCGTTCATCAAGTTCAGAATAAAAACAGAAAATAATCAAATAACTAAAAATGTGTCATAATATAAAATATAAAATTATCAGTTAAACACAGCAATTGTAATTTCCATTTCATGTCGACTATAATGTGAAAAGCAAGTACTGAATACCAAAATGAAGGCAGATCTAAATATGTTTGGCTTGACTACATTAGTCACAAGAAAAATAAGTGATGACTTTCGGATTCAAATTTGGTCAAAAATATATGTATGCATTCAAAATTGTTCGCAATAAGAGCAGGAACACATTAAGAAAATAATGTCTATTTTGATTTCATGCTGACTTTAAATATTCACAAAGAAAAATGGTGTTGATAATGGATAACAAAAATCAGTGACGTAGCAAGAGTCATGGATCATCTCCTACACTGCATTACCTCTGCACAAATCTGTCAAGGTCATCAACACAGTATCGAAGTGCAAATCTCAGCTGATATTAGGAGATACAGCTCTGTACTTCTAACAGTACATGACAGGAACATGCAAATCTTTTTCCAAAGCAAACATCAGTCCAGCATGCCCTCCCAGACCCAGGAACATATTATTAATGAGTCAGGAATCTGTGGTGTTTAGGAAACAGGTTGTTTCTCATTACCGCACAGCTATAGACAGAATGCCACAGAGGGCCGCTGCCACAGTTCCCTGGACATTACCAGGGAAAGGTAGAGAATACTAATGCAGGGCTTACGCACAAACACACACACACAATCTCATGCCCCGAGCAATGCTGGAACCGGTTTGGAGGAGCTGGCTTGCCATTTTCCACTGGCCTGCTGATGCCAGCCAGAGGCAGTAAAAGAGAAGCTTCCCTTCTAACCACCCACAGAGAATGTATCTGAAATGATAACCCACAACACTGTGGCATAATCACCCAGCAAGGAGCTGCCCGATAGCGACACACACCTTCTGGCCTTTCACAATGCATGACAAGCTGCCCTCCTTACCATGTGAGAAGAGAGGTGGGTGAGCGAAGAATGTAAAGAACAATCCAAACATGTGAAAGGTCAAGCAACGCACACCCACTCCAACATAAACAAGATAAATGGGGCAAGCATATCAGCAGCAACCAAAAAAAAAACACGCAGCAACTTTTTCGCAATCTGCACTATAATGCACTGGATTTGGAAATTCGAAGCTGTGCTTTCTGAAGCAGTGATGACCTTCTCCATCAGTGACAGATCTTGCTGATGTACTGCACCCAACTCCTCCTCTTTTTTTCTTTTTTTTTCCCCCATAGATCAGTGTGCGATGAAAACATTGCGCCTTTGCCATTTTCCTCCCATCCGCATCCATCCACCGCATCCATCTGCATCAGCTGGCACTGGAGACATGTCATTCTCATACCTCTCATTTAAATCAATGTAAGCTTATACAGCAGTGCTACATTAAGCTGCATTTGATGGAAATGTATCCGGGAGGTTTGTGCAGGGGGTGTAGTGTCAGTGCCATCGGGAACCTCCGAGAGGCATTTTGCTGGAAGAAATACCTCTGCAGTGATCCCGTTACGCACAGAACACGGATGCACAACCTCCAATTATGCATTTATAATAATCATAATGCCTAATATTGCATGGGTGTGATAATGCATAAAGCTATTTTAAGATGCATTGCGCAATCAAGATGCTAGATGCTATTTGTGGTAATGGCTACTAAAAATGCTTAAATATACATTTATATATTTAGAAAACAGTTAAAGTTTGAATGGGAAAATAAATGTGAATTGGTACTGCAGTTAGGGATTCTTTTCTGCGAATAAATAAGTGAATAAATAATAAATAAACTTCGTCATGGTGTAAAACGATCGCATTCAAGATCATAGCGCTCACCTGCCAACAGTCTGGTTGGCGAGCTGTCGCATCCGATTGAATTGCTTCTTCATTTTTGTATTTTTTTTTCCTGCGTTAACACCTCGAGCGCAAAACAATCCGCATTTCTCTCAAAATAAAGGGACGTAATCCGGTGCGAACATCCCCGTTATTCCTATCACACGCCCTCATGGCAAACCGAAAGAGGGTGGAAATGTCCTAAGATGCGTATTTCAGTGCATTTTTGCACTGCTGCTCGGCTGAGATGCTGCTGGGCGATTCTCACATCGGCAAAGTGACAGTAGCGGAACGACGCGAGCGCGGTGCAGCATGGGAAGTGTAGTCTTATTACACACGATCCATGTGCCGAGCGCTTTTGATTTAGTTCGGTGGACAGACAGGTATGCAGTGGAGCTGGATGGCGTTTAGTTCGCACTGCAGCAGTTCACTCATAAAGAACGCTCTTAGACAAAAAAAAAAAACTGTAAACTACTTAAACAGCAGCTGGACGAAACCGTTACTATGAAATTCTAATACTGAGCAGAGCGCTTTTAGCGGGGAGAACTATTTTTACAACAGACAACCAATCATAAACACAGCCACGGTTCTTACCTCATTAAATTCGTGACGCAAGAAAACCGCATTTATATTAATTAAAAAATAGCTTTTTTATTATAAGCTTGTTTATTATATGCAGGGCAACTTAATACATTTTAAATGTATTTATTTTTGATTAATCAGATTCTGACCTTTTCAATTTACTACATTTAATATGACATAGCTTAATGTTACACATTGTCGAGGTTATTAATCACAAATGGTGAAAAATCTTGCATGAAAGCACCATAACGCGTTGAGAGACAGTTGTGTGCCAAATGACGCACTATATGCACTTAATCTAGCACTATACTCAACCGTCTTGTGTAGTTATACGATTATTTTATTAATTAAGTGCATCATCCGGGCATGTGAAGTGCCCTTTTTCTTTATGGAATTTTTGTTGTAAACAAACTAATCACCAACGTCACTCAAAATAACCACAGTAGTAACCAAGTCAGTTAGATGCTGTAATATTAAAGAAACAACAACACTACATATTAGTTTCGCGAAGGTTATTCCCATTGGGAACTGAACAAATTTTGCGAATGTTATTTCCACTGGGAACACGAGCTGAAATCTGGGGCTTTATAAAGATGACACTGCCATCGTGTGGCTCTCTGACAGCCAGCAATTGCATTATTGTCCATTGCAAGAGACAACAGATTGTATCTCAAGTAAATTTTGGGGAATTCTTTTAAAGCTTGATATGATTTATATTCATAACTCTTTTGGCAGCCTTGTTGTACCTAGACAACGATATATTTTCACACATTACAAAGAAAAAAAAACAGCATTTAGGCTATGCTTTAATCTTGTGAACTAAAACACCACCATGAACTGTTTATCTTAATTTGTACATCCAAAAATATTTACATAATTTTGACTCTTTTGATTAAAGATGAATTCAAAGATGCTTTAAGGAGCTGCATAACTCAGCGTGAAGATGCTGGGGAAGGTGAGAAATCAAACTTGTCAGATGTAGAAATCAGAATGATAAACATTAAATTAGTATAAGACAATTAGTATAAAAATAGAGATTGAGGTGTTGAAATGGTGATGACAGGCTACCATATGGTGTCATTTTAACAATGTTACAAAAAAAAGATTGATTCACACATCCGACACAACAGCATATTGTGCATCACACGTCAAACGGCTTGTCTCTTTTTGTGAAATAGCTCTTAGCCTACTAAAAAATATCCAAAAATAGCCAACGCCGTTTTTCACTCTCTATTGCTTGTTGATTGCAGGAAAAAAGAGATGTGATACTCTCCATCAACTTTCCCATTTTTCACATTTGCTTAAAAGTTTCATCGTGAAGCTTTGCTCTCATGTCTGTTTTCAGTTCCTCGTATTGCACAAGATCATGAGAACCAAACGAGTCCTCTGCACAACAAATGGAACCTCATTGTCATGCTATTTGTCAACTACAAATAGAACAATCAAAGCTTTTCAAAGCAACTACAAAACTAACTCCCCCACTTCCCTGCAAACTGGCGGTTGTGCACTCCATTAGTAGTTAATGGGGCAACAGGTGGGCAGTGCACTGAGGCCTAAGGGTTCAGAGGCCTCATTGAGTAAGTGATACTGAAAAATAGCCACTCACTGCTCCTATACCACAGGGGCCCCATTAATCTGGGTGGCTGGAAATTGAGAGGACATCCTATAAGCCTTGATCTCGACCCTCTGACCCCAACTCTGTCATTAGTTTTTATTAGTCTGGAGACAAATATTAATCACATCTAAGAATCGATGACGAATCTATTAGTGCTGCCAGACTTGTGCGGGAACCGTGCACCGGCAAACAAGCCGTTTTGGATGCTCTCCTGACTGTCTTAAATCAATATGAAAGGGGCTCCCAAGCATGTACATTCCCTAAAAAGACCCCTTCCTCTGAATTTCCTTCTGAAGCTCACTTCATCATGCCCTTGTCATACTGAGAAGTGAGAGGAATGGAAGAATGGAAGAGGTCAAAGGGGAAAAGGCATATAGTGAAGATATTACTGAAAACGTGAAGCTCAAGAAAACAACGCGATAATAATTTCATTTGTGCATAGATGGTACTGTGCGTTTACTTTATGATTTACAAATAATGGCATGAAAAATACTAACCTTAAAGTCAAGCTATTATTATGTCTTCATCTGACTTTGCTGTCTGGTGACTAGTGATTGTCTCAAAGTACTGTTTCCCCAAAGTTCATGACCTTTAGTACCCCTGACCTTTGCTGTTGATCGTACTAAAGTGTTCTGCTTTTCCATTTGAACTTACCTGTAAGATATTTCTGCTTGATATTGCTGACTTCTGAACATAAAGGTGTTCCTGACATTAAGAAGATTATGTAACTATAGCAAGTCTGCTAGCAGCCAAACTGCTATCTCTTCAGGTGATTAATACAGAGGGTGTTTTTTACATACCTGTCCTTGCAAAAATTTGCTGTTTTCATTGTTATGTAGAAATCTTTTTCTTACCGATGGATATAGACGTATAGCATTTACTGTGTACATACACAGTTACAGAAATAATATACTACGTAAAAAAAAAATATATATAATTAAGTACAAACTGAACTTCGGACATTTAATTGCATGTTAACTGTTATTAAATTAAATTGCATGATAGTTTAAATTTATATCAAATGCAGTTGAACTTTAGAGTGCTCTTCTTACCCACTAGGAATTAAGTACATCTTTAATGTAATTTAATACTTTTAATTGATTTAAAACATACTTTAAAGTAAAATTTATTTTTCAGTTGGCACTCAAAGGAGTACTCAAAGGGATACTCCACCTCAAAGTGAAAATTTTGTCATTAATCACAACGGTGATGTGGAGAGACGAATTGTTGAATAAAGTTGTTATTTTTGTTTTCTTTGCATACAAAAAGTATTCTTGTCGCTTCATAATGTTATGGTTGAACCACTGATGACAGATGGACTATTATGACGATGTCTTAAATACTTTTCTGGACCTTGACAGTGTAATTTACTTGGCAGTCTATGGGACAGTCACAAGCCTCCCGGTTTTCATCCAAAATATCTAAAATTGTGTTCCAAAGACGAACAAAGCTTTTACGGGTTTGGAACAACATGGGGGTCAGTGATTAATGACAAAATTTTCATTTTGGGGTGGAATAAGTATTATTAAGTGTCCTTTATTTAATTAATATATTATCTGACAAGTGGACCTTCAATGCAGTATAGCACAAGTGGGACAGAATGCCAAATAATACTAAATTTGAGCGTCTTTAATCCCTGTATTTACACCATATATCTCACCTTCTCTTTATGATGGGGCTTTTGAAATGCAAATGTTGTAATGTTATACCCTTTTCATTCTGCTTGCATTATTAAGAACAAAGCTAACTGTGGCTAACAGGCACAGGTGATGTTAAAGGTATCAAATCCAGGTTGTGACCTGTAGCTGGACCCTCCCACCGTCTACAGGGGAAGTTCATACAAAACATGTGTGACCACGGCTTCTTCACAAAGAGTGTCATTTTACTATCTGTTGAGGAGGAGTTGTGTTTGAAGCTGTGCCTCTTACCACCAATTAAGAACTTCATTAACAGTGTGTTGCTTCATAGACTGACTTCTAAAGCATCTAATGTCAGAGGCCAAAAGCACTGTTATTACTAACCTGTCTGTGCATGGCACATGCCTTTAAATGCTCTTCCAGACTGGAGAAGTGCAGAGACCAATCTTTAAAAGGTGCTGGAGTCATGACTATCCCTCTCACCGTGCCTAATGAAAACACTGTGAAATTAGAAGCGTTAAGAATTATTTGCAAGTCTAAACTGGAAAGGTTGTTTCTAGACAGATTGGGTAACAGAAAATGATGGCTGTCTCCACAGCTCTGAGACGCTAAACGCAGGGCAGGACGATGGACCTGATAAGTCACCTCTGGATTGCTCTTGGCATCACTCTAGACATGTATTTATCACCTTTTCCTGCTTGTAATAAGCACAAAATATCTGTGAGGATGAATATGCAAAATTAAGCAACAAAAACCTATGGACCTATGGATTGGAAACTCAAAATATGAGAATTTTGGTTTATTGCTCTCATAAAAATACAATTACTTGTGTTACATCTAGCATTTTAAACCTTCATTTAATGTCCAACCAAAAGTATATTTAACATAGCAAAATTTATATTTTAGTCAGAATTACTGCACCACCTTATATTTGCACTCATTTTGTGCATTTTGTAAAGACTTGCTAGCTGTCATTATGCAAAATGGAAATACTAATGTGGCTCTGCATTTACATATAAGAATATAACCTTAAAATATAAATTATGCACTGATGACTCACAGGGAAATGCAACTGAATTTTTAGAAAAATGTTCGAATGAGATCATACGAATTCATACTAATTATCTAGCATTTCACCAAAACATATATTTACAAATTGCCACGAGATGGTTGAAAAAACTTGTCTCTGATGCATTACATCACACACATCTGTCAGAGCACCTGACAGGGTAAGATGCGTTAAATTAAATATGTTTGTTTAAAGTTGTTAATATAAAGCATTCACATCTTCAGGACAACTTAGGTGGTGCACTTTTCTGGCAGCAGCTCAGTCTGTGTTCCTCGCTATTTTCCAGATGCATTTTGTTCACAGAAATGCATCGTTTTCAGTTTTCAGCATGCAGCAATTGTGATTAATCAATAATCAGATTCATTCAGTTAGTTGTTGTTGTGGTGCAGTATGTTATTGTTATTGGAAATAAAACGATTAACGTTCCACTTTAAGTGTATAGAAAAGGGCAGCTGGGACATTCTTCAAAATATCTTGTTTTGTGTTCATTAACAGAAGAAAATCATTTGGGTCTGAAGGTAAACGACAACACTTTTATTTTTGAGTAATCTATCTTTAAGGGTCAGATAAGGAAGAATCTGTATGTCTATATTTATCTATTTCAGACATTTAACACTGTTGTCACTTGGGCCTCCTGAGGAGCAATTTAAAGCAGTCTGGGACTGCCAAAATCAGTCTGTAGGTGACAGATACTATCCTCAGGCAAGGCCCACCCATTCAGCTTAAGATTTCTTAAATTAGCAGCGTCTAGCATACCCTTAAAACACACCTGAAGAGGAATGACCGAAGGTGTACGGCAGCGTGTGTGCAGTTTGTAAGTGTAAAACAGTGACATAGGGCAGCTGGTCAGAAAAACTAAAACATTACCATCATGTTGACACAGAGGAGAGCAAATGAAAACCAAAGTAAAGCCCTCTTTGTTTGGCTGTTTAATGATGACATCTGAGGCTATTCATTAAACTATACATAAGACCATTTGAGTCCAGATTGACCAAAGCACCAATGATGAGTACCAGACATCTGCTCTGCACACAAAGACAGAGGTGTTTGGATCATGCTTGATTAGATGAATGAAAGATGGATGAAGTGATTCAGTAGTTTTTCCAGTGTATGTGGATCTTTCTTAGATCTGTATTTTAAAGATCACTGAAACTTGAAAATCTTCTATGGTAGACAAAAGATGGATTTCTGAAGCATATTCTGGCCACACACTTTTCAATGAAGATAGAGAGGTACTGCCTATGAAGGCATTTTAAAATTTAGACTCCTATTTTTCATAAAATTAAATCCTGCAATCACCAGTGATTGTTAAGCTCCAAAAAGGACAAAAAGCCAGCCAAAGATATTTAAAAATACAGTTTATGTGCTATTCTCTGCTACTAGGACTTATGAAATCTTATCATATTTTTTTGCACCCATGTTAAGAGGTTAGAGCAGGCCAGTGTTGCCAGGTCTGCAAACAAAACTAGTCCTGTAGCCAATCAAAACGAGTGACCCTATATGAAAACTCAAAATATGCCACTCCCATATTTAAAATGCATATTTTACCATCATTGTTATGTGATTTCAACTTCAAAATTAATATATAGATGTAATCATAAACACAGTCTGTTTACATAAAGAAGCTCACAGGAGCTCAAAGTCTTCCTATCAGTGTCCCTCCAAAAAAAACAAAAACCCAGTTTAGCCCAGTTTTATCATTGGTAGAACATAAAATGTAAATTGCATGTAAAAGTAAAATGTGCATTTTAGAGACCTATGTTTGTTCCTCTCTTCTAATATTCTGTTTACGGGTAAAAAGGTCATTGTTGACTCGAGTATTCAAGAAATATTCCTTACCACAATAACCCAGCTCTGCTGTACCTACTCAAAACATCTTTTTAAAAACCTCGAGATGAAAGCTCTCCTGCTGGAAGGCTCTTGAATGCTAGTAATAATCTGGCTTTATTCCTACTGAAATTTGTCATGAAGAATGCAGGCTGCAGCTTTAATTGTGTTGCATTAATGGATGACCTTGTTTCCCTCAGCCTCTGGTTGAACTCCGTTTAGATGAGACTACAGTCTGTAATTTAAGGAAGCCTCTTATCATTTCTCTCTCTTTCCAGCCTGAGGGGACATACGGTTCACTGATGGTCACAAACCTCAGGGTATGATATGTCAGCAGGGGTAAATGCTAGAGAGAACACTACAAACTGAGTCTAATATCATGTTAGCAGTGGAAATCGATGGCAGATGTCTTGAAACAGCTGTCAATATTTGATGGTCCTGGATGAAGAGAGGTTTTATGTATCTGTATGTGTCCCTCAGCCCCCGTTTTCCATGTTTTGACTGGGGACGGCTGAGTTCTTAGGGTGAGAGACCTCACAGGTTTCTCTTCTCGGTCCAGATCAAAGAGAACAATAGGTTTGGCCTCTGATGAAGTTAAAGGTGGTCTTCAGTTTGAAGAAAACCCACCACCATAGAAACTGTAAGACGATTGACTATAGAAAAGAAAAGCACATGCAGAAAAAAGGTGGCTTCATGAATTCATTTCAATTTACCAAACAAGCATAACATAATTTACCTGAGTTGCAGTAAAGAATCCTGGAAGAGTTTGAATACTTAATGCAATCAGCCATAATCATTGGAATTGGTATTGCACTGTGATTCTGATGCCAGACTTCAACACTGATTATTTTGGAACAATATTATTCCGCTCTGATGATTGCTGTTGGTGAGACAGGACTGTGAGGGAACTCACCACAACTCCTTGCACTAAAGCCACCCATAATTTTGCATTTGAACATTTCACCAGTTCACAATACAGTAGGTATGATAATGTAACTTGCATAATGGGGACCATTTATGGTCCCCTTCCCCCAATCCATTCGCCCTGGCCCCTCAGTATCTTTCACCCAGATGCCTAATTTCCTGGCAGGGAACGTCTTCTGCAGACAGGCTGTTCAACGTCAAAATTATGCTCTACATCCTGATCAGTTTCCTGGAGTAGTTTGGCACAACTTTTGCAGAGCTATTTCTCAACAAACCTTTCCAAAACGGTCAAACTCATCTCAGGATTCATCACAGTCTCAGCCAACATAGAACAGTTGTAAAACAACCAATGAAAACTAGAAAACTAAGGTGTGCCAAGACAAACTATAATGTTGGCTTGGCAAAGAATTATCTGAAAGTTTTGAAAACGCCTGCAAGTTTGGAGTTTATTTAGGGCTTTGTTTGAATACTGTAAGATCTGTACAGCATTAAGAGTTGGATAAGATCAATGATCAGTTTCTGTGTTTTAAACTACACCATTACAATGGCATTTTACGTATAAAGGAATTGGTCATTAACTCTCATTAGTGAAGCAAATGGCATTTTATTCCAAGGGAGCTTTACAGAAATAATGTTTTTAATATGATCTCCACAGTCGGATACTATGTTCATTTTTCCCCTTATTTGGGAAAAATATGACATTAATCAAATAATATCAAGCTTTCCAGACATGTTCTTTAAATATACATGCCTTGATAAAATAATGCTGATTTGCATCCCTAAAGTGCATGATAATGTCACTTTTGAGACGCCTTTGGGTGTATTTAGCCTGTTAAGTGTTCCTTAAATCAGCCCCATCACATCAAGTAGATGAATTACATCTGGACTTCACAGTGGTTATTGAGACTGATTGTGGTCCATTGTAAACCTGAAGCTGACTAAAAGTTGTCTGTCTGTCTGTCTGTATGTCTGTCTGTCTGTTTATAGATTGCTCTATCTATAGATTGCTCTTTCTATCTGAATATCTGTCTGTCTATCTGTGTATTATTGTTTTGCAGTATAGTGTTCATGGAGATTTGGATCATCGGGGTTGATAGAGTCGTCGTGGAGCCTTTGAGAAAGAGAACCAGGGCAGAAGTCAGAGGTCAGAGACACTGAACACACAATCCTGCTGAAGAGCCTCTAAGCTTAAATGGTTAAGTGGCCTTTTGCTTTATAACATTTGCCAGTGGCAACATAAGGACAGAAAAGCTGGATGAAGCTGTCACTAAAGGGTAATGCCCTGAAATCCAAGTGGACTTGGACCTCAGAGAAGGAGATAAGACAGAAGTTCAGCAGGCCGGTGGGAATTTATAGACATTTAAAACAGTCTTAGCCTGAGAAAATTACTCTGGAGCATGACTTAAGGACCCTGAACAGTGCCTTGATCTGCTTTTCTGCATAGTTAATGAGTCTATCATTAGTGTCACTGGAATCTGCTCTTCCTGTTGTGCTGTTTGTGCTTCTGCTGAAGACGGCAGCTTATGAAGGCACAGACTGCTTTAATGCCATCTTTTATCTGAGTCACTCATAATGCTGTAAGACTTTACTAATGGATAAATTAAACATGTAAAATGCCTCAGATGTTGTCAGAGACACATTATGAAGTGACATGACTTACAGCCAAGTAAAACTACCAAAAACAAAAAACACAAACATTTACATCCAGCAACCAAAGTGCACACACACAGCAGTAAACACACACCCTGTGAACACACACCCGGAGCAGTGGGCAGCCAGTTGGGGGTTCGTTGCCTTGCTCAAGGGCACCTCAGTCGTGGTATTGCCGGCCCGAGACTCGAACCCACAACCTTAGGGTTAGGAGTCAAACTCTCTAACCATTAGGCCACATCTTCCCCCTTAATAATGATAATGATAATGATAATGATAATGAAAATGATTAAGACAGGGTATGAGAAAGCTAAAGATCAAGTATCAAATAGTGTTATTTAAAATTAAGAAAATTTCCAACACATAAAAAATGTGGACAAATTCTAATTAGGGAATTTAAATTTTATTTTCTAGGATTCATAAAATAAATACAATTTATAGATTAAATAATGAAAATAATAAATTAATAAAATTTATGTGGATGATTTTTTTTTTACTTTTTTTAGTTACGCTCTGCTCTTAAATATTGCTCATCAAAGAAATGTCTGATTTGTTTTGTGATTAATTCAGAATGATTTGTGAAGTTCAAATTCAAATTTAGAATTTTTATTATTTAAAAAAAAAAATCTTAAATTGCAAATGAATGTAAAGGCAGTTGAAATTCAATGGTCAAAAAGAGTGGAAACACTTAAGTAAATTATTTCCATGTATTGTTCCGCAGTTAAACAATGTTATGAATGCAGCTTTTTGGCCATAACTGATAGAAGAGCATTGCAAATGGTGTAGAAATGATTTTAGTATGTGATTTAATGACAGATCAGAGGATCACGTTAACATGGTACAGTTACAGATATTCCATTGAGGGAGATGAACAAGACCACGAGTCCTTTGATGTGAACAGCTCCTAAATCTCTCTGAAAACACACAGGCGACTGGTGTGTGTGTGTGTGTGTGTGTGTGTGTGTGTGTGTGTGTGTGTGTGTGTGTGTGTGTGTGTGTGTGTGTGTGTGTGTGTGTCTATGCATCATGAAGCATAACGGACTAAACTGATCTGCCCATATGGTCTCCCGGATGCTGGAGCAGTCTATGTTCTGGATCTCTGCACTCCCACCCCTCAGGTGTCTTTTGTTTCCACCACAGTGTCCCTCCCTTCTAGTCACTTTGAAATGCCAATCAAATCAAAAGGAGGACAAACCGCTACCACAAAATATATGACTTTTTTCTTTTGTCTGCTGCTCTATGCCCATGTGTGTATTTTTACCACATTGTCAAACTCTTCAATACGTAATAGAATTATCAGCACATAACAAACGTAACTGTATGACAATAGCAGATCTGTTCTGGTAGGGTTATGAAACAAGTCAAAATGTGAAAATAGAGTTAAACTAACATGTTCCAGCATAGTTTTAATGGAAAAATAAGAAGGCTTTTCAGATTTTAAAATAGTGGAGAAAACATTTCCCATATGTTTTATTACTGCATGTCCGATAAAACTCAGGGTATTAAGGCACTTGTTAGAATCTGTGCCAACATGAAAAAAATTGCTTGACATCCTTCCTCAAAAACCATGAACAAAACTATGCAGGTAAAAGAACTCCATGAAATTCACTCTTAAAAATAAAGGTTTCAAAAAAATTTTTTGTTTATTTGTTTTTTTCAGTAATGCCATAGAACAATTTGGGTCCCTCAAAGAACTTTTAGATGAACAATTCTTAATAACCCTTGTGCGGTTTTAGGTCATTTTCTGACCGGAGAATTTTACATTTAGAATTTTTTTAAATCGTAGCTTCACCAGAATGGTACAAAATTTACTTTTAATGATTTAAAAACTGACACTTCAAATCAACATTTAAAACAACAAAAAATATAAACCTTGACAAAAAGTAGTCTTCGAGAATGCCTTAATATGCATTTAAATCCACAACCTAATAAAAGTAAACGATTATGTATAAAAACAACTAGGGAATTCACAAGCCTCTCTATAGAGTCGTATAATCTGGTGGTTGCACCATGAAATTACAGGTTTTTCTTTTTTAACTCTCACCAGGAGGTGATTTTAAAGGCATAGTTTCTATTTTAATCTGAAATACTGCATTAACTGAAAAATTATTGTAAAAAATTATACAAATTTGTCATAATTATTGCATAAATATTAATTAGTACCATGAAATTCTCTCAAAATACAAAAGAAAAAATATTATTGAACAAAAATATATCAGATTGATTTTACTAAAGAAAAAAAAGTTACATTTCAGGTGTCTGGTCACTTTTGACCATGAAGACCATGAGTGTGACTCTCAAATGAGGAGCGCACAAGGGGTTAAAATAACAGTTATTTTTCACAGTGTGAAAAACATTTTAATAATCGAATGAAGCTTTTGTCCAATGGAAAGTTTCCATGTATGTAAAAGGTTCTTCATGGAACCAGATACCAATAAAGAACCTTTAGTCTTTTAAGAACTGTTCACTGAAAGGTTCTTTGAGGAACCAAAAATGGTTCTTCTCTGACATCACTGCAAAACCCCCCTTTTGGAACCTTTATTATTAAAAGTTAAATCATTTTTCACATTGTCTGTTATTAGTTCTTTGTAAAACTTAATACATTTCAAAGTTTGATTTTAAAGAGATTTTGTTAAAATAAAATTGAGCTCTGTGTTGGATTTGAAATGAAATTTGAATTTGCATTTTAAATGGATTTACTGACCAGAATCAAACATTTCACATCAGTCATGATTTGTACACCTTTCCTGGAAATGAACACTGTCATTCGATTCACCTCACAGTTCTCACTTAACAAAAAACAATTTTTTTCATTCAGAAATAAGTATTAAATTTCACAATTAAATGGAAATATACAGCAAGTAACACATGAAAGACTGTAATAGTATTTTATTTACAACTTTGAAAAATCTTTTTGTATCTGTTATGCTTGTGTTTATGACAGATGTAAGTGTTTTTTTGTCACTTTTTATTTGTAGAGGGGTTGTCCTGACAGGAAGCAAATGTGTTTCGCAGACACCAGTGCATGCAGGAAGTGCAGATACAGTCATCTCACACACATACACACCGTGTGGTAGATGAGATAAAGGGATTATTGGGCTGGCATGGCAGCTCTGGCGTAATCCTGATAATCCTGTAGAATGCTACAGGTGCTGGAGGTCCAAGGCCCCTGACCTGAGGCCAAACTCACACACACACACACACACACACACACACACACACACACACACACACACACACACACACACACACACACACACACACACACTCACACACACACACACACACACACACACACACACACACACACACACACACACACACAAGCAGTGAGTTCTCAAGTTCAACAGTTCCTTAACTTTACCTCCCTACACTAGAATAACATCATACCCTACATCTCTTTTCATGCTTTCGTGTTTGATGCCACCGTGACATGTTTCTAGCCAAGAGCGAGATGTGAGCAGCGGGAGAAGTACAAACATCTGCTGGAATCATGCCTAAACAATTCTGCATTGGGAATCCTCCGTGAGACGGCTGTCATTACTCTCACAACGCTTAAACAAGCAAACAGAACTGTTGTTCATTTTTATTGCACAGCTCATTGCATGAAGGATTGGTTTATGTTTCTTTAAGTCATTCATCATTCTGCTTTTCAGAGGCACATTTGCCAATGTAATTGTCAAAGAAATTATGAGCAAAATTGCATGTTTGTGTTCACATCCTTGTAACATTTTGTTAAAAAACAGATATGAAATCTGAAAATATGAAAGTGGGCTCATATTTCTTATTGCTCTTAAAGTTATTGTAACTGTCTTTTTGTGTCATATTAAATTCCTTTTATAAAATATACACACTGCAAAAAAAAAAATAAAAATAAAATAATAATAATAATAATAAAATAAAAAAATAAAGGATCATATTACACTGAAGACTGAATAATGCTGAAAATTCAGCTTTGCCATCACAGAAATAAATAGAAAACAATTATTTTAAATTGTAATAATATTTCACAATATCGCTCTTTTTACTGTATTTTTGATCAAATGAATGCAGTATTGGTGAGCACAAGAGACTTCTTTTAAAATCATAAAAATAAAAAAAAAGAAACTTTAACTTAGATTAAAAAAAACAATACTTAAGCCTTCAGGGCTTGTGCAAGTGTTCCGATTGGTTAATCCCGCTGCCAATCACACGCCCCTCTTCTTTATATAGTGTGCATGGCCCGTCGTTCACTCAGATGACGTGAACCAGTAGGAGGCGACGGGGTGATGCGCAAAGACGCGCTCGTGCCACTGTAACAGCTGTGACTTTCTACATCTCCGGCACCGTTTAGACACCAAAATGAAATGAATTCAACATCGTGCTCCTATTTTTCCTCTCCCGCGGAGATGCCTCCATGTTACAGGGACCTATGCGGAGGAGTAAGTAACTTTACCAATATGCCCTATTGGACATTGACATTACACACAGGAGAGTCCTATGGAATATAGTCCGCACTGTCACTCAACTCAGCCGGTGAAAAACAAACTTTTCGTCTTCTGCATCATGTTGTCACTGTGGGTGTACATGCTGTACTGCTGTGCGGGCTACTGCTGCACCACACCGACCTTCATGATGGAAGAGAGGGACAGCAGGAACCCACCCAGACCCCTCCAGAAACAAGACCTGGAGATGTTCCTCAAAAGCCAGTCCAGGGACCTACTAAACAACGAGAGTGATGCTGACAGCAAAGGAGACGGCTGGGAGGAAAATAAGGGCGATGTTGTTTATGACGAGGACTCGGGAGTAGCAGGTGCCCTGAACGGGTCCGAGACCAAAAAGTTGCCCCAAGCGATTATAATAGGGGTGAAGAAGGGCGGGACGCGCGCGCTGCTCGAGTTTCTGCGCCTCCATCCTGATATCCGCGCGGTGGGAGCGGAGCCGCACTTTTTTGATCGCAACTACGAGAAAGGACTCGAGTGGTACAGGTACACTGGTTTAACACACTGTTGGTAGGTTTTACATTTCTAGAGAGCGTCAGGATAAAAGCGGATTAAGAGCAGGGAATTATGTGGCTCATATTCATCCCAGACACATAAACCTGTCAGTAATGTCATACTGTGAACTATGGGGGGCTTGAGGGGCTCTGACTCCACTGTTGAACGTTTTCAACGAAAGTAAAACAAACAAAAGGTCGTCGATTCTCGAATATATATATATATATATATATATATATATATATATATATATATATATATATATATATATATATATATATATATATATATATATATATTTTTTTTTTTTTTTTTTACATAGCCTATACTTACACATAGGTACGTTTCTTAAGGTTTTCGGAAAATCTTTGACCATAAAATTTAGAGCACAAGTTCTAAAATACAATTATATTAATATTGATAATAAAAGACCTCGGGAAAAAATAAAAAATAAAAAATAAGGACCTATAAATAAATGTCCATGACCTTTCCAATCCTTTGTGATTTTTATTATAGCCTATAATAGCCTAACAGTTTGCAGAACCGGAAAACTCTTTTCTTTTAAAAAAAGTTTTGTATAAAGAATTAGTGGTTGACATTATTACATTTTACATATCACAAACAGAACTAATGCTCATGGGCATGATACATAAAAGAAATCAAGGGAGAGAAAAGGCAGCTTGCTGAATGCAAACATGTATATTTAGTCATCACTGTTATGTTGGACTTATGGGAATTATTTTTTCCAGCACAGTGTAGTTTGGTAATAGTGAACTAGGCATAGATAAAATGTTGGAATGACCCAAGACAAACATAGACTAAACAAACATTGTGTTCTCTGCTTGTGTAACACCCCTCATAGTCAGGTGCACTTTATCAATCTGTAGAGGTTTGACTCTCACCTTTGATTCCTAGTATTTTATTCTTTTACCAGACAGCCATATGGTAAAAATAGATGCAATTATCTATATTTTCTCTTGTGTGATTTTACAGTAACTTTGACATTCTGATTTGTAATAGGGGTTAATAATGGTAAATATGGACATTTTTCCCTCAGTCATCTCAATGGCAAAGAGTGTCCCAAATTACCTGACTTCACCCCAACATGGTGGTCACAGAAAGTTGTTTTGGCCAATTACCAGTTAACAGGGAATGTTCTCAGAACTTCCCAGGCTAACATTCCGGTTTCCTAAAAGTTCTTTCAATAACATTAATAGAACTTCAGTATAAGGTTGTATATCTGGTTTTTAATAATGTTTTCAAAACAAAAATGTTTTTATATGTAATTCAGGGAGCTTTTTTCTGAAATGTTTCAGCTGAATGATCGTCTAAAGTTTTGTAAATTAATAAATAATTTGTATTTGTATCAGAACGTTCAGAGAACATTCAACAGTAACATTCTCAAAATGTGTGCAAAATGATCAAATTGAATGTTCCCTTAACATTTGTATAACCAAGAAAATGTTTTTTGAAACATAAAAAAAAAAAAAAACTGTTTCGAATATTCATAGAACATTCTGTTTTGACTATCACCAATAAATGTTGCCCATTTTGCTAGTTATTTTGGCCAAGAACCACCTTAGACCTTAGTTCAGTTCAAACGAATAATCTATGCAATTTGTTTCAAATATATGTCAAAATATTTTTTCCTACATGGACAAAATGCTGACACATTCTGTTGGAAACACTAACAAAGGAAATGCGCCCCAAAGGTTTTTACTGTTCAAGCTGATATACAGGCTTTCTGTGGAGGAATCTGAAGTCCCAGTTCCTTCGCCATTGATGCACAGTGGTAGTACAAGGAAGAGGCAAAGAGTAGGATGAGCCCCTTTATCCAGGGAGCCTAGAAGACTAATTGTGAAGCAGAAACATGGAGAGAGAAGCATGTAGCCAGGTGGCCAAGTCTCCTGTGGAGATATTGAGCTCTACTGCACTGTTAGTCCAACACAGAGGAGGCGTCCATGTGCTCCCTGTAGGAGGTGTTCAGAAGGGTGACTGAGCACAGCAGGGCTGTAGAACTGTACATGCAGCGAGACTTTTCATACAACGCTTTTGAAGAAATCAATTCAATAAACAGGCCATTCATTTGTGGATATTTATATTTTAAAATATGCATTACAATATTAGATTACAATATTAATGTGTAACAGTACATTGCAATATTAACCCTGTAAAGCCTGACATATGAAATAGCAGTCATATATATATATATATATATATATATATATATATATATATATGCGCCCTGGACCACAAAACCAGTCTTAAGTGGGGTATATTTGTAGCAATAGCCAAAAATACATTGTATGGGTCAAAGTTATAGATTTGTCTTTTATGCCAAAAATCATAAGGATATCAAGTAAAGATGTGGTGATTTTCTCAATATTTATATTTTTTTGGAACCTCAGATTCCAGATTTTCCAGATAGTTGTAACTCAGCCAAATATTGTCCTATCCTAACAGCTTTCAGATGATGTATAAATATATACTCATTTATATATATATATATATATATATATATATATATATATATATATATATATATATATATATATATATATATATATATATATATATATATATATATATATATATATATATATATATATATATATATACAAAAAGCCTGATGACAGATCCTCAAAAAGTTACACCTCAAAAGCCTGATGTATCATGGTTAGATTTTTATATGATTTTCATACACATAATGCATTTATAATCAAGTAAATGTAAATTCAGTCTAGTAAATATTAATCTTGAAATATTACTAAAATATAAAAGCAAAAAAAAAAAGCTAAAGGTGGTCATGTTTACAATTATGCTAAAATGCCTTTTACTTGCTAAAAAGTAACTATCAGTCTGATTGAGTCAGAAGGAGTAGCCTGTTTGTGGATGGCAGATGCTGGCAGTAAATTGAAAGCGAGTCTATAGAGTGAGATGGTGAATGTTTCAAAAGAGGATCTGTTGAACCCCTGAGGTTCTGCATTAACCCCAGTGAGAAAGAGCAGGCAATTAGAGTGAATTGTGTTGTTTCTTTCTTCACTTTGTATGCAAATGTGCTCAGAGGGTGAAAGTGCTTCTTGAGAAACCCAGCAGGATCTCCCTCAAAAAAAAAAAAAAAAAAGCCCTGAGGGGAGCAGAATGAGGGTATTCTTAAAACATGCACGTAACTTTTCAAGAGTCTTGAAAGATGTTGCTGTTGTGTTTACTGTTAAAATTGCTGCTAGCCTTTGTGTGGGATGGTAAGGCACAACCAGAATGATAGATTTCTTCTGTGTGAAACTGCACAAAGCCAGTTGCTTGTAATAATTTATAAATCCTTGTCTCTTCTCTTCACTGGCATATTAAAAGGGAGTGTAATGTTTCTGTTCAAAAACCTAGTGAGCTGCCCTCCTGTCACTTGTCTTAATAAACACCTAAAAATAGATCCTCGTAGGTTAATCTAATGTTGCTAAGATAATACTCTAATTTATATGGTGGTGAATGAGGAGACCCCCCCCCCCACACCCCACAATGTAAAGTGCTTTGAGTGCTAAGAAAAGTTCTACATAAAAGAATTATTATTATAGGACACACACAAATATTGTGTAAAATATATTAACTATGATGCTGCCTATTTAGGGCAAGGCTGACTTATAATCTATATCTTTTGACAATTTAAGCCATTAAATGCAAAAACATAGAGATTCCAGACTAGAAGTAAAATTATCAAATTTTCTCTATATTGACTTATATCTTTAAACAGATGTAAATTCTGAGTTATGAGAGCGCACAAATGCTAAAACATCATAGTTCAGTCATGAAAGGACCCACAGCTAACCACCTTGTGCTTTGATATGGGTCTGGAATGTGTTCCACAGAAACTCTGTCAGATTATTTGAAGTAGCTGCATACCACCACTTCTCGTACTCTCCTGGGTTTTTTGACAAAGTAATGTTCCCACATGAATTCCTTCCCAGGTTGGGTCTCTGCTCTCTTAAAATGACCCATGCTAAGCACTCATTTTGCTTGTGAACAGGTGGGTAGGATATACTTATGCAATAGGGTACAAGGTGCTGTGCTCTATTCACAGCTAAAAGGGCTTGCAAAACCTCTGGGTGGCTTTAAATGTTATTTTATTAAGCTATTTAAAAAGAGGTGGTTGCTAACACATAGTGTTGTGGCAATTTTCTATTTCAATAAAATAGAATACTACTAAACTACTATACAACAAATACTACTATAAGACAAAAGTCTTTTGAATATTTGTTTTCTTGCAAGAAATGTTTAACAGTTAGACAGTCATTCAATTTGACTGCAGAGTGTGACAATGAGGATCAAAACAGGATGCTTCTATACCATCCAATCATAATGCATACTCAAGATGTGTCCATTTAAGGTGTCCAACTATGTCCCCCTAGATGCGTTTCTAAGTATTTAATGCAAATCATTTCTAAGAAGCTAGGTATAAAATAGCATTTCTCGTTTCACACTTGTCTTGCACACACACACACACACACACACACACATACACTTCAAACAGATTTCGTGTTATCTTTCAGCTCATCAAAAACTCAAGCATACTGAAGCAAACTGAAGCACTCTAAAGAACGCTCTTTATTACAGTGAGTGAAGCAAATACTACCACGCCATTTTTGAACCTTTAGTATATAACGTTCAGTAGATTGGGGTCAGTAAGAACTTTTTTATCTTTTTGAAATAAGTCTCTTATGTTCACCAAGGCTGCATTTATTTGATAAGAAAAATACAGTAAAAACAGTTAGATTGTGCAATATTATTCCAATTTAAAATGTTTGTTTTCTATTGTAATATATATTAAAAACTAATTTATTCATGTGATGCAAAGCTGAATTTTCAGCATCATTACTCCAATCATCAGTGTCACATAATCTGCTGTTCTTGAAAAATAATCTTTTGTAACATTATAAATGTTGTTACTGTCACTTTTGATCAATTTAATGCATCTTTGCTAAATAAAAGTATTAATTTCTTAAAAAAAAAAAATGAATGGAAACATATGCTCCCAGTAAGCTAGTGTATGTTACAGAGACATCTTGGAAGAAATTAATAATCTTGACAGAATCGCATTATATTGTAAGTGTCATTTGTGTATAAACATGTCACAAATATCTTCAAAGAAACTGGTTTACATAAAGTCTACCTAAACATAATCATCAAATATAACTGTATATAAAAGAATTGTAAAACAACCCAGGTGTTCTATCAGAGCTGCGATTATAACAACTAAAAACAGTGAGAAATTCCACTGAACAGTTGCATAAGCAGACAGCAACTCACTAAATCCCTGCTGCAAAGTGTTGTTCTATGATGACAATCTTCTCAGCATCTCAGGCTATCCTGAGGGAACTTCAAACAGCGCCGACACTTTAAAGGCATAAACACCAGCCTTTGAACATGCTACCTGATAGCAGATAATGTAAACATAGGTTTACAGAGAGCTCTTCAAAAACAAGCTCAAGAGAAGACACCGCTCACTTCCCTCTAGACAAAACAAGGTAATAACAGCCATCTAACACAGCAGGCTCTCTAATTTAACCCTGTGCTGCTTGAGAGCTTTATTTCTCTAACAGTCCAAGAGTGCAGTTTAACATTACTAAACATTGCTACAGCAAGCATCATTGCTATTGCTTATACTTAGTGTTAAGAGTTTTTCCGGTACCTCTAACTCAAAGTATTAAACTTTGCATGCAACTCACATCCTATTTTTGTGCTATTAATATGAATGGTTGAAATTGTGTGGCTTGTTGTGCTATTACATTTTTGTAAGTGGTTAAACATTTGACATAGCAGACAAACATTTATCATTTTAACAGAGGATTCCAAGTTATATCTAGGGACAGTAATATTTTGGAGACAATAAACAACCACCCAGAGAATATTGGCAATTGCATAGCAGTACATTATAAACTACTCGGGACATCTTAGCAAAAATATCTACTGATTTTGTATTTAAAGGGGACATAACACAGAGTTTCTGCCGATCTCATGTTTATCTTGAATACTTATAGAATAGTATTGCATCCTTCATATCTCCGAAGAGTCTTTAGTTTGATCAGATTTATAAAAGAAAGATACAGAGGTACAGCTTCTCTCAGAAAACATTCATGCTCCTGGAGGCGCGGCAGGGGCTTCTTCAAGCTGTGACATCGATATAAATAAAACAGGAACAAAAACTTTATTGACTCAAATTGTATTTAATTTGTTTTTAAAACATTCTTCACCGAAATGCCAGGAACAAACAAACACATTAGCACAACTCTGTTGCTGCCCCAGAGAAACAAACTGCATCCACTGTTGAACCACATTAGTTCAACAATATAGGGCCGCTGTAAATGACCTCACACGTATGTGGTGGAGAAATAACGCCTGCTAATTAAATGATTTGAGATCTCTGAGATGTTGCTCTATTTAACATGGCAGCTGATGACTAATTTACTATTCTTTGTTCCCTGTCATTTTGCTTTATTTGACGTTTAAGTTTATATATATATTTATATATATAAATTTATATATAATTTTTTTTTACACATCTTCAGTAAGCAGTGTCTTTGAAGGGTGCGTATGTGTACTTTTTTTATATAGATTGTACTGCATTTTAGCTTGCTTATTGTGCCCAAGACCATAATTTATTTAAGTCCATATGTCATACTAATAAGAAACTATGGTTCTAACCACAGGCCGAGAGCTGTAATTCCAACTACCTAAGTTTGGGCCGTTGTTTGCAAATGTTCATTTGAACTATGGTTTTGGGAAACACCAAATCGCTGAACTATGTTGGTAACAACGGAATTTGCGACCATAGTTAGCAAATTATGCTTTTGGGAAACGCACCCCTGGTTCATGTGTTCACACACTCTTCCTGGAGAAGTGCCATATAAGGAATTCCGCCCTTGTATGAACCCTCAAGGAGTGTATTTGGTACAGAAATGCTCTGTCATATGTCCAACTAATTTTTTTAAACTTTGGCCATGTTTAGCATGAGAATACAACTCTTTAACAGTGTATATAAGTCAGAATGAATAAAAATAACATTGAAATAGCATCAGAGTATTATGATGACGACTTTCATAACTTTTATGGATCTTGACACTGTTATTTACTTGGCAGTCTATGGGACAGTCATAGGCCTCCCGTTTTTCATCCAAAATATCTTAAATTGTGTTCCTAAGATGACAAAGCTTTTACGGGTTTGAAATGACATGGGGGTAAGTGATTAATGACAAAATTTTCATTTTGGGGTGGAGTATCCCTTTAAGGCAATATTAATTAACTAAAAATAGCCAGAACTTACAAGCAAAATTGTAGTTTACTATGAGTATGCTTCATAGTGTACTTTCATAAACTAAAAAGTGGATTAGGAAAATATAACTAATAAATTTAAAGCATACCTATGGGTTCACAAACTTT
The DNA here is from genome assembly GCF_018340385.1 of Cyprinus carpio. Classification (NCBI taxonomy): domain Eukaryota; kingdom Metazoa; phylum Chordata; class Actinopteri; order Cypriniformes; family Cyprinidae; genus Cyprinus; species Cyprinus carpio. The sequence continues at coordinate 14,644,779 of NC_056574.1, read as the reverse complement.
TGGAGAAAAACTTTTGAGTACACAACAGGACTTACAGTACATCTTTATATGTAATTTCATTAATTACTTCAATTGTCTTTGAAATATGGTTAAAGTGAACTGCCGAATGTACTGACAAGCATTTGAACTAAACAAAAATATAGTTTATTGACATTTCTGTGAAAACCTGTTATGTATTTAAATATATTTGTAATGACACATTTGTAAAGAAGTTGCAATTCAGTACATTTAAATATATTGACTTTAAATGTAATATCGAATAAAACACCAGTTTAAATTATAATTTATGTGTGTTTTACATGTGCTTAAGTATGCTATTCAAAATAAAGCATGACAAAAGATTATTAACACATAATGAATGAAAATGTATTTTAAAGTAATCATTTGACATTGAGTGCACTTAAATTTGTTAAGAAACCCATGAAACCCATGAAAGTGTACTCTCTTCTATAGTGCACTTAAGTTGCCTTTTATTTCATTAATATTACATGCAAATAATTTTTATAAAATATACTTAAGTACACTACAAGTGCACATTCAGTCCAGTTAAACACACTTCTTTTTCATAAAGCAAGCATAATTCACAAAATGTAAAATCTAGCTTCACTCTACACGTATTTGTTGCTTTTCTTTTTTTGCTAATCATGCATATTTTGGCCACTTGTTACACAGAAGCTAACTTTAATGAGATTTGATTAAAGAGAGCATGCTGGATTAAGATGTTTGGACAGCCATTGCTTCCAGCTGCACAGTCTGTTAAGAAGAACAAATTGCAAAAGCTCGTTGTGCTTTTCCCAACAGCACTTATGTCTTGAGATTTTAATACAATACATCACGTTTGTGTCTGTCTGCTTGTATGAATAATGCATGCGGTTCTGATTCAGGTCTGTTTTGCTTGGGGACCAGGTGGAAAGTTTGATCAGTTTGTTTCATTTCCCTCTGGGCCACTACAAAAGGCTCTGCTTGTGTATCTAGGGAACTGTGAACGTAATTGCAGAGATACAGAGGCCCCTCTCCCCCACATGCGTCTATGTCTCATTAGGTTTATGTTTTTTTTTCTTCACACCACTTATTAATGATGAGAGTCCAGAGAGAAATAGCAAGAGAGGTTTCTAAGATTACATAAGATGCACCGCATGCATTTATTTTATTTTTTTATTGTGGTAGGTGGTTAATGAGCTCGACCCACTACAATCCCCCGAAAGGATTAACACTCATCCCTCGACTCCTTAAAACACTTCTTTCCTCTCCTCTCCTTGTTTCCTCCTCCAGTACAAATGCTTTCCCACCTCCCCACTTCATTCCAGTAATTGCTTAGATATTATCTATTAAACTTTGTCTTGAAGGAGAGGTTAAGACAACAGTCTATGCTTAGTAACGTGTCTATATATAAATACCTCATTAAAGGGCTTAATCATTGCGGCAACATATCTTTTCCTACTTTCAGCCCCATGGCTAATTCTATTTTCAAACATCTGTCAATGTCAAAACTCTTGTCACTGGCAACTATAAATGATAAATCGTCTGTTGTTTCAAGCAGAATAGTTGACAAGCTTGTCCAAACTGTATATACATTAATCTTGTTTGACACTTTAAATGGTTCATGTTATATAGTGATGTTAAAGTAGATAGTGATGTTATATATTTGCATTATTGCATGTGTCTGGTCTTGCATAAACCTCACTCGACCTAGTTCAGCCATTCCCCGCTTGCTAGTTAAAGTTAAAAGACTAATTTGCCAATTACAGCTGCTGGCCTGATACTGCTGATTCAGGTATCATGGGACTGAAATGAACTCTACATACACATGCACAAACCTACTCTGATATAAAACAATGGGGAAAAGTGAGGATGCTGTATCTTTATGTACATTTGTCTTTTCTATTGTGTGCTAAATAAAACTTATTTGATGAAGAGCAATTTCATGTGCAGCGATCCAGTCACTATAACGCATATTGACTCTAAGTGTCTGTGTAGTTTCTCAGATTTACTCATGTCTGCTATGAATCTGAAAATATGGCTTTCTATACATTACGTCCACAGCTTTTGGTCAATTTTTTTCTATTTTCTTTGTAGTCTTGTTTAACAACTTTTGAAACCACTGTTAGAATGCTTTTAGATATATAAACACGAAGAGACAAACGAACAATATTTTTGATTCAGTTTAGATTTATCTTTAAATCACTTTTCACAGTACATATTATTCCAAAGCACCCTGTTAAAAACGGTTACATATTATTTTAAAGTAACATAGTTACATGTTATATGTACTTACTATAGAAATAAGAGTAAATTATGCATAATTACAAGCAACTAATCCTAAACCAAATATTCATGCTTATCTTAACCCTAGAGTAAGTACATGTAGTTATTTAATATTACTCAGTAGTTATTTATGTAATTACAGTGTAACAACATCACCTTAAAATAAAGTGTTAACATATTGCATTAAACATATAATATTTATATAAAAAAAAAAATCACCAAATCCCACAGCCCAAAAATTAAAAAAAAAAAAAACAAAAAAAATTAAAAAATACTAAACACACCTCATACCTACCATGACACTTTAAATCACTTATCTACAAACCTCTGCTGGAGAGAGAGGAGACAGAGAGTAAATGGGTTGATGGCCTCCCTGGTTCTGATTTTTGCAAACTTGTTTGTAATCACAATGGACATAATTTTATTCATAATTCTGTGAAATTTCTATTTTAAAATTGTTATATTTTGTAAAATTTGTCATACCTGCCCAGGGACTACAGGTGGAAATTAGCAATTGTTGCTACAACCTGGCCCAAGACATATTCTCTTGTTTAACAAGTTTAATGTTTATTTGTGCATTGTCCCTGTTTCAAATAAAAACAATTCCATTCCATTCCATTCCATTCCATTCTTAAGCCTCCCGGTTTTCATCCAAAATATCTTAAATTGTGTTCCGAAGATATACGAAGCTTTTACGGGTTTGGAACAACATGGGGGTAAGTGATTAATGAGAAAATTTTCATTTTGCGGTGGAGTAACCCTTTAAATACACGGGATACAACCATCTTCAAAATGCAATTTTGTCTTTTTGGGTGCATTACGCATCAGGCAGTGCTGGATTATTCATGGGTGTCTCTTCTGATGGTGAGACTGTCCTCTTTGAGCTCTGTGTCTTTAGCGGTACAACAGACAGAGAAGTGTGTGTACTACCATAGTCCTGCTGTTTTTCATATCTGTGCTGTCTGTGATTCACGAATCCTCCTTTGATACTCACCCTCCCCGTGCCTCTCTGCTCCTAGGGAACTAATGCCTGAAACTCAGGAGGGTCAGCTGACTATGGAGAAGACACCAAGCTACTTTGTAACCAAGGAGGTTCCAGGCCGGATCCACGCCATGTCTAAGGACACTAAGCTGATAGTTGTGGTTAGAGACCCAGTAACCCGGGCGATCTCGGACTACACGCAGACCCGCTCAAAGAAACCCGACATCCCGTCCTTTGAGAGTTTGACTTTTAAAAACATCACAGCAAATCTAATAGACACCTCGTGGAGCGCGGTGCAGATCGGCATGTACGCCAGGCATTTGGAGCAGTGGCTGCAGTTTTTTCCCATGAGCCAGTTGTTGTTTGTGAGCGGGGAGCGTCTGATCAGCGACCCGGCCGGGGAAATGGCCCGCGTACAGCACTTTCTGGGCCTGAGGAGGGAGGTCACACACAAACACTTTCACTTTAACCCTGCCAAGGGCTTCCCTTGCCTCAAAAGACCTGAAGGCAACAGCAAACCGCACTGCCTCGGCAAAACTAAAGGCCGCACGCACCCAAACATTGATCCAGATGTGGTTCAAAGACTGCAAGACTTCTACAAGCCATTTAACAAAAAGTTCTACCAAATGACCGGCCATGACTTCGGCTGGGACTGATTTTGTAGTTTTTGGGAACACATTTATGGAAAAATAATTAATTGTAAAAAGTATAGAACTCTATTTTATAATAATTTATTGAAAATAATATACTCACTCTGCTGCCTATCTGTTGTTGTACGTACTGCAATTTTCTACCTTTTACATTCCAGTCAAATCTGACATTTTGTCTTTTTTAACAGGGAAAAAAAAATTTGACATAGGAATTTAGGAGAGGGGATGTTTGACAAAGGAAAATAGCACAATGAAAGTAATTACGGGTATTTGATGAGTCATAGAAAACATTTCTCTGTTCAGTTGCATAATAGGCCCCAATTTTTGCTGTAGTAAACATTATGTTTTTTTTTGTTTGTTTGTTTTTTTGAGGATTCCAGCATGCCATCCTTCATTTTAAAGGGTTTAAAGCACCGTTGTTTCGTCTCAGCTGTTCCAAAGCCACATTTTGTGGATCAATACACATAAAGCTATACGACTTGTCAATTATGGCAGAAAAATGAAGTTTGGGATACCAGCTGTTTAACTTCATTTAAGAAAATGTAATTTTCAACATCAGCATTACACACGGGAAGTCCTTGAAGACAGATATTTTAACTGTGTTTGATTCTCTGTTACAAAAGTCTGTGACTGTATTTATAATTCTCAAGAAGAGAAAGGCACTGCAATGCAGCTAGACAGAAATGTTCACACATCTCTTTCTATATAATGACTCCATGTTACTGTAAGACTCTGCATGAAAAAAATGTCATGAAATGTTTTTCTTAAAAAAAAAAAGGAAAAGAATCTAAAGTCTAAGGGCCTTTTCAGTATGAATATGAAATGGAGAAGTTCAGTGAACTCATTTCATACCTCACAGGAATTACAAAACGGAAAAGTGAAGTTTCCCTAGTCATGATTATTTTTCATACATCAGTGGTTGAGTTTTATTCAACCCTTCTTATGTACTTTCAAATGCTGTTGTATTTGAATCCGATGAAAATTAGTTCAAAATTATTGTACAGTTATTTCTACAAACTTCAAACCAAACAGTCCTGTCAGAGGTACGAGACACTGAGTATTTCTGTGCTGTGATGAAATAAATCTATTTTTTACCAGAGCTTAACATGTCTTATATTCTAGTGTTTACTGAATTACAAGTATAATTTTTCATGGCTTCCACAAAAAAATGTTAAGCAGAAAACCCGTTTTCAACATTATTAATAATAATAATTGAGTTTCTTGAGCATCAAATCAGCATATTTCTGAAGGATCATGTGACATTTTTTAACAGTTGTTTTAAATTGTAATAATATTTCACAATATTACCGTTTTTACTGTATTTTTGATCAAATAATGCAGCATTGGTGAGCATAAGAGGCTTCTTAAAAAAATATTTGAAAAGTCGTCTCCATTTTTTCGACTAGTATTGTAGAGTGTATTGCCTAAAATGTTTAACAGATTTTTACTTAATGTTACTTAAAATAATTAGAGAGGAATCCTTTCTAAAGAAACGTTGATTAATTTATTAGCAGATATATTCATATGTCACTGTACATACACTGATCTGTTGTGCTTGGAAGATTGTCTCCATACACAACAAACGAATTCCAACTTTTGATCTCACAATTCAGATTTTTTTTTGCAATTTTTCATTTACATCTCACAAGTCAGATTTCTTTCCTCACAACTGCATGTTATAAACTCATAATTTGTAAGTTTACATCTCACAATTGTGACTTTTTTTCAGAATTCATAGTTTGCATCTCAATTTCATTTTTCAGAATTCTCAGGTTACCTCTTATAATTCTGTACTTCAGAACTGCGAGATAAAAAGTTACATTTACATTTTTTACATTACAATTTTATTATCCCACGGTGGAAACAATCTTCCACAGTAATATACTGTACAACATTACATTTATATAACATGTGCTAAAGATTTAACCCACATGAAAGTAATTACAGTCATGTTTATCAGTGACCTGTACTCCATTTCCTGCTAAATGATGAAAATTTTTTGATATTTGTTAATCACCACTGTCAGAAAAAGAGCAATTAGATGTAATAGGAGTTTGCCAGTTTGGATTTATTCAATCTGTACTTTCCAATTGTGAGAGCAGCCACAATATTACCTTCAATTCAACTACTATTTTTCAACCTGATGAGCTGTTTTCTGGGGCTTCGGGAGAAAGCGTAGCCTCAAGCACTTGTTGTTAGGTCACAGGAGACCATTTGGAGGGTGGAGATGTTTCCCTTGGGCTCCTGAAACAGCACCTGCTGTTAACTGGCACATCATGACCACTGTTACCTTGGTGATCCAAGAGCAATTAGATCCTTGCAAACACTCAAATAATTCTGTTCCTGCATTTCAAACACTTTACTTCCCCTACATCAAATAAACTATTCAACACAACTGTAAAATGAAAGCAGCTTCAGTGTGTTCCTTCACTGACAAGCCTGACAAACTCTTCACTTCACAACTTCAATCAAGATGACGTTTTACACTTGAGGCAGTCATGCCCTTCCTCTTTAGTCCCACGATTTTATATGATCAACAAGCAGTGATTACCTCCATCTATTATCAGGCGATCTTTAACGGCTTACAAATGGCCCTCGTTCAGCTGTTAGTGCGACATAAAAGAAGCCCCTGGCGATAGCGGGATGCCAGGCAGAGCTCGTGAAGAAGCACCCTCTCAGCAATTATACAAGGAGAAGGTAGAAACAAACTGTAAATGCTTTCTCCCATGCAGCTGGGGGATTGTTGTTTGCACAGATAACCGCAGGCTGAAATGTGCTAGCTGCTGTTGTTTGACGGGTGAGAAAAACAGAGAGCAAACACCTGACAATCCTGACAAGACCTGCTGCTATTAGAGGGAATAACACAGTAAAACTGCCCCAAAACACCCCATTTTATGTAACAGGGTGTGGATTATTTTTATTCAGGGACACATGTTTCATGAAATATCTGCCTCTCATCAGACATTTACATGTTTGTATGTTTGGATATACACTATTGATCAAAAGTTAGTTATGTTTTTGAAAGAAGTCTCACCAAGGCTGCATTTATTTGATCAAAAATACAGTACAAACTGTAATATTGTAAAATATTACTACAATTTAACATTCTGTTTTCTATTTGTATACATTTTAAAATGGCATTTATTCCTGTGATGCAAAGCTGAATTTTCAGCATCATTGCTCCAGTGTCACATGATCCTTCAGAAATCATTCTGATATGCTTTGCTGCTCAATAAACATTTCTCATTATTATCAGTGTTGAAAGGAAAAGCATATAATGATGCCATATGCACTCTGATGGAGAGATTAAATGAGCCACCTGTTCCTATAGACAGACCGAAAAGGTTTTAAGTCGACTTTGGCCGACTAAGGAGTCTATAACCTGTCTTTGACCATGGCCAACCTAAACACTTGTGCTGTCTGGGATACTTGGAGACACATGGTATAAAAGTCAACATTATTAAAAGCATTAAATAACAGTTAGTTCATGTGCAAATATTCCCTGAAGTGTATTGATTGAAAACCTGCATGGCTCAAAAATGTTTATGAATGAACAAATATTTCCAATTTCAGACATATATAATAAGACTATTCCAGTGGCCGTGGTTATTTATCATTACAGTAGCTGCTTGTGCTACTAACTCCCTCCGGACATTGCGAAGTACTAAAAACAGACTTATAAAAATTTTAATACTCTGGATTCTTCAATATGATCTTCATCTGTGGAGGAAGTGGTGTTGAGTGTTTAAAGCTGTTGTATGTCACTCTTTTAGATTTTAAAATACTCATTCATATCTAAGTGTATTTTAGAGACAATCAATGAAAGCTATCATTAACATTCACATTTGGGACCCCCCAAAGTATCCCATCTTTGAATATAGGTGCTCAATTCTTGTCATTATTTAAACCAGAGCCATAATTGTCATGTGACTAATTACTCTCAAACCTTTCCAGAGCCTTACCAATACAAACTGATCACTGGTAAATATCTACCATGATATATTTAATTAATACATTATGATAATATCAATACATAATTTGTGTGCCAATAACAGTAAGTGGCTCTACAGTATGTTCAATTAAACTTTTTTAATTTAGTTTGACTGTTATGCTATTTTGGCTGAATGTGCTTAGTAAAACCCCATTATACATTTTTTAAACAAATTAAAACTTGGCTTGGTAATGAGCATGGTATTCTTCACAGAGGTTAAATCCCTTTTGTTTTAGAAGCCTTTAAACTGTTCAAGCCCTTGTATGCTGGGTAAAGCACTTGACTTTCCTAATACCAGCCATGCTAAAGTTGTAGGCTTTAGGCTTTAGCAAATAAGATTAGTGAATTTTACATATGGTTCTCAACATGGGCCCTAATGCGAGTTTGAGAGTGGGCTGGATTCCCCTGCTATTAAAATGTCTTCATTGCTGAGAGTATAAGTTTTATATAAATAGACAGTATTACTTAACCATGAAACGCGAGATTTGCTTTATTCACACTTAATCCGTCCATGCAGCAGCACTTGTAAATAGAGTAATACTTTTGATATGGGAAGACATAAAGAGATCATCTTTCAAAGAGATATTGTTTTGACGAATATCAACCATTGACTAGTTGACATTTAATTGTCATTTAATTGTCTCTTTTCTTTAGTAAAAGATGCATTTTACAAGTAAAAACTTTCAAATAGGTTCCCTGCTAAGATTGTTAGGATGGAGCAAGATGAAGCATTCCTGAGCTCCTAACAGAAGTACAACAAGCCTCATTTGGTAAAGATGGGAAATCGTTACATTAGTAGCAGATGGTAATATTTATCCCCTGCTGGCATCAGCCCTGAAATAAGCCTAATCTCAGCTCAAGAGGACAAAAAGAGATGAACATCCTTTATTTCCACTATAGTACTGTGACCTTGACCCAGTGTCATCCTCACGATCACAGTAATGGGGCATGAGGACCCCCAGTGGGATTACAATGACCTCTCTGTTGTCTGTCCTTGTTATCAGTACCATCTACAACCAAAGTGTAACCTGGTTTTAAGCATCAAGAAAGCTCTAAACGTAAAGGAGCTCACCGCATGTCTGAGGTAAGGTGGGTCAACCGGCTTGGCTCTTAGAGATAAGGATGGTTATATAGTCCTCTCTTTTTATTTCTTTTTATAATGCTCAATCTGTCTCTTTGAAGTCACCATACAGTAAATTAAGCTTTATCCACACCCATCGTCAATCCATTTTTGTATTTTATGTGTGAGAACTAACAGGGACTTTTAAAGTCAAGATTTTTTTTTTTTTTTTTTTTTTAAATAACAGCAACACTTTAGAATACCGTTCCGTCATTAATGAATAAACGAGTAATGCACTATTAACATTCTAGTAACTACTATTAACTAACAAGAAACTCTGTAAGTTATAGCACTCAATTGAAATTGGCAGTTTACTATAGCTAATCATACAGCTACTATTTTTTTTTTCATATCTCCTGGAGAACTACTAAGAACTACATACAGGGTCATAATGAATGTGAAAAATGCAAAATGTTTAATTAATTCTAAAGTGAAGTTCATCAAGTTCATCATCATCACCGTTGTGTTTACAACTGTGACAATGAGCGCTTATCAGGATCAACTAAACGCTGGATTTTTAAAAGTATGTGAAATATTTGCAGCATAGAATATTTAAAATACATCCAAGAGTTTTACAGAGAGTCTGTTATTGTGGGGACATTTCCACGCCCCTAAATATGACGCGGCACAAAACGAAACATGATTGGTTGCTTTACCTGTTAGTCATATGGCCTCTTGGGCGGGCCTTTCCATTCAAAACGGCCAAGGTTCCCAGATCTTCTGCTGTCAGTCTGAAGGTCTGGCTACGCAAGACTACTGGTTAGCAAACAGTGAACTACCACATTTGACTAATACTCATTCATTAATTCATTAATCAGAGTTTCTTGTTAGTTAATAGTAGTTACCAGAGTGCTAATATTGAGTTACTCATTTGTTCCTGTGTAGTTATATGACAGAACAGTATTCTGAAGTGTTACAACTAAGTGTTAATTCAAAACTTTTTACATTTTGCCCTACAGCAGTAATTTTATCTTAGTTTCAAACATATAGTTTAGTCAAGTCAAGTCTGCTTTATTGTCAATTCTTCCATCTCAGTTTAAAAGTTTCTTTAGACTATTCAGTTCAGTGAATTATATCCTACAATGTCAACAACAGAGAAATAACGATGTATATCTGTCAAAAGACATAGCAATTACTTTATGGAGTTCTGTTCTCACTTACTTCTATGTTACTATCCATCCTACATACTTTTCACACTTTTCTGTCAACATCTGGTTGAAATTAATTTCCAGGATTTTCTGAAAAATACTGTCGCCTATGACAGCTGAGCAGAAAGCCATTTGTAGGTTCACTCACCCAAACATGTGGAATAGCTGATTTGAGCAACCCGACCAGCAACATGGCTCAATCAATGGTGTAAGTTTGGGGGCGGGGTCATGAGTTTGTGTGACCAATGGCAGACAGGAGTGTTTGGGAAACCTGTTTGAAAACTTTTATTTTTGCATCTCTGCTTGGTGCTGCTGTAGTGAAAAAAATACTATCTTCACAACTCTTTGAATTCATGTAAGCATTCATAAGAAGTGATGAATATGCTACTTAAAGGGACCGTTCACCTTCAGTTGCTGGTCCCCATTGACTTCCATAGTATGAAAGAAAGAAAGAAAGAAAGAAAGAAAGAAATAAAGAAAGAAAGAAAGAAAGAAAGAAAGAAAGAAAGAAAGAAAGAAAGAAAGAAAGAAAGAAAGAAAGAAAGAAAGAAAGAACACTAGTATGCAAGTCAATGGGGACCAGCAAATAAAGATGAACTATTAAGTTCAGAACATGAACATGAAAACAGTTAAAGTGTGAAAAATATGTAGCAAGACATTTTATTAATATCTAATGTGCAAGTAAAGTCACATAGGCCATGGTTCAGATGAAAATTTGAAAACTTTAACTGACATGTAAAAGTTTGTTTGAGGAAGAAGACATGTTAAATCTTCTTAAACCAAACTTGTGGTGAGAGCAAAGGTCCATCAGCAGATGTCTTGACTAGCATGAATTCTTACATAACATTACATCTCCTTCAAAAGTGACACTTCAGCTTTAAATATCTCTCTCCCAGAATGTTTTCTTGTCCGTTTGTCATGAAGGTTGTATTTTGTGTTTCTGTGGAAACAGCTGCTCCCTGTTCAAGCTCTTCTGCTCCTTCGTTCTGCTCTGAACATCGGAGTCTTGATTCGTTACAGACCTACTTTGCAGAATTCCAAATGTTTCCATGGTTTCTTGCCTGGGCATGTCACTCTCTGTCACCTTGGCAACTCTCTCTGTTCTCCTGGTTCTTTATTCAGCACACTTCTGAGGAGAGATCTGAAAGACTTTTTCCTTTCTTCGCTGTAGGATTGTCACTTACAGAGGTGGGCAGAATGAAAACGGAGATGTCTCTCAATCTCAATAAGGTGTAAAGAAGGTGCATTTTGTGTACTGTTCAGTGTTGCTATATATATAGGTTGATTAAAACATTACAACAGAGAAGATTCTGTAAAGAAACAGTAGAATATTTATTTACAACCATTCACTTTTCTAATAAATATTCCTTGACTAAGGGGGGAAAAATCATAACATATTATCATATATAACATATTATCCGCCTCTGAAATATTGTCAGAAATGTCCTACTCCATAATTCAACACTGTAAAATTATTTGTTGAAGTTGGAGTATGTTAGGGTCAGTCTTTCTACTCTCGAAATTTCACATTTAATTCAATGTGTTACTTGCTGTCTCTTTATAATTAATTGTGAAATTTACTAGCAATTTCTGACTGAACATCATGCTGAATTGAACAGCAGTCGGTTTCTGTGGCAAGTCTCCTTGAGATCACATCACATCTAAGGACTCTGATATCATCCTGAAATTATTTTCAAACTTGCCTCTCCACCACGCTGTCTTTGAAGTCTCATTTTCACTTACACCTTCAGATTCCACAATGGCTAACATTTTCTATTAGCAGGATCTGTAGTGTTATTTCAGTTTATGCTCACATGCACCCATCTTTGTGTCAACATCAACTAAAAGTCAACAGTTGGTATGTGATTTTTTCAACATAACAACATACATTGAATGTAGGTAGTTTGTTCTTATTTTAGTATCATATCTGCACCAGCATAGTGAGAATCTAACATGGCTTTAATGTTCCTGACGTGTGAAATAATGAAAAGGCAGATGCAGTCTTTCTCATCTTTTCATGGCGCATTGCAAACAAGATGATGCTATCATAAATCAACTGCTGCTGCCTGATTCTGATATGAAACCTTTGAAAATACTTTGAAATCTCTCACAGTTGAGAAATGCATACGCTTTAAAAACATGTTGCTGTTTAACAGTCAAGCAAAACCGAACATATTTACTTGTATTTATATAAACATGTTCCTTCTACACAATGCATTGTTATTTCAAATACATGCAAAACAGTTTTTATTTTATTTTAATTTTTTTATAGCTTAATAAGTGTTAAGTGAGAAGAGTTAATAGAGTCGGATTAAAGCAAAATACTAGTTAGAGAGGCTAAGTTAATTTTATTTAAAAGTTTAGTTAACTGGCAGTTTCAATTAATTGATTCTGTACTTGAAATGTTACTATTTGCTGTTATATTGACAAAAAATAAAACTAACCTGGATCTATTAAAACACTGATAGACTAATTTGATCATGTGATTGTTTGTTTACGATGTTGTCCAAACATTTATTTGTTCATTAGCATTATACAAATTATACAAATTGTGTACAATATTCATTTGACTCCCATCTTCTTCTCTTTTCCCATTCTCATATTTTACAAGCACTTCTCAGTATGTGTGTGTGTGTGTGTGTGTGTGTGTGTGTGTGTGTGTGTGTGTGGTTTTAAAACTCTAAGATTTAAGTGATTGTGATAGTTGATGAATCACTTTATGGAAATATGAAATCTTCTGGTGAAACCTAGAAATTTGGCCATCCATCCACTCTATACAGCTCAAAGTTACACTCATCTGCCAAAGTAAACCCTCTCTGTGTCCAAGCATTCAGCACTGTTGTCTGAGGTCCTGCTGTTTTAAGGTAGGAACAGAGTAGAAACTCTGGTGGTTTAATGGAAAATAGTACAGTATATTTAATTTGTCACAATTCCTGGGAATTGTTACAGTATATAATTACAGTATTTCACTAACTGTTTGTGTTGAATTCTATTCTTCGCAACTATTTCCTCTCCAACAGCTTTGGAGTTCCATCAACATTTCACTGTAGTGTCTTCCAGAGACCCTCATAAATAAATCTGAAGAAACGTCACATAAAGAGAAATATGCTCTAACTGATGTTAAGTAAATGACAGATTTAGTCAAACTCAGAAGGAAAATGTTTATGAAATCTTAATGAAAATTTAAATGTGTGGTAATGCACAAAAGTAATTGGATTACTGTAGATTGCAGTTATATGAATACAATAAAACTAATTTGGCCACAAGTAACAGTCATTTACATTTGGCAGAATCTATACTGCATCTGAATTTCTCTGATCAAACGGTTGCTAAAAATCTAAACTGGACCAAGCTGGACTCTGAATATCAAGTTTACATTCATAATGGTTTATTGTGAGCAAATGCTTCTTTATATGTTTCAACATTTATTAAACACTTGCAAATAATAAATAAAACTGGAAAAATAGATCCAAATATGAACCCATATGAGTTGGTGCTGGAACAAGATAAATTTTTGTACTGGCAAAACTATTCTGCTGCAACAGTACATTAATCAGATTCAGAAGCTAATCACAAAAACCCCCACAAGTTCAAAGCAATGCCAGCTTTATGAAATCTGCAAGCAAGGGATGAGGGATAAAATATATTCATTTATACAGTCAGGAAAATGGTTTCCACCCAGCCTGAATTTCTTTTCAAAGGACTGGTTTCAGTCCGGCCCTTCTGCAAAATCAGTGTCCTAAAATAAACTGATGAACTCAATCGGCAACGATTTTGAAAGCAAATCAGAACACGTGCATAGAATTCCAATGTTAATGTGAGACTACCCTAAACAACCTGTCTTGATAATAATTAGCACAGTTTTGACAATTCTTTGGGTCTGATGAGGTGCTTCTTTTCCCCCAATATACAAAAAGTCTCACTCCCCTCCTATTCAGTGAATGGAATGTTAAATACACTGACAATAATTTGATAGATTGTAAGCTTGGGAAGATATTTTGCAACGGAAGACTGTTTACAATGGACTGGCTTATTGAAACATCCCTTAATAGCCATCAGTTTCTCATTCCAGTGTAATTTATGGTACCCAAAACTCTTGGAATGTGGGTATAGCTCTTCATATTTGATTCAACACTTAGATCACCCAGTTTTAATTGGCCCTTCACGACCATAAATATAAAGTGAAGTCTTGAGATCAGATTATATATACCATATGAGTTCTGAGGCAGCTTCTCAGGCCTCGAGTTGACAGCTTGAAAGCTGAACGACCATGAACGCTTCCAGATTTAACAGTGCCAGAGAACAGAAGTAAGAATTCTAGTAAGTTTTTTTTTTTTTTTTTTTACTTTCATCAACACATAATGCCAAAACTTTGGGGGATGTTGAAGCAGAAGCAGAAGCAGGGATAGTTTCAGTGGTGCACACCCACATTCAAAAAACTAAATAAAGTGAACTCTGACATCAAATCATCCAAAACTCAGGTTTGCATCAGTGTGAAAGCACCCTGTGATTCCCAATCAGTGCAGTGAAGTAATGAAATGTTTATATATGTCTGTTTGTGTGCAGAATAAAGTAAAAAGTTTAATATGAAGGGGAGAAAGTTTCTAGTACTTTGAATGTTCATAAGAAGATGCATCTATGCTTCTTGGTCAAAAATAAAGATTTCAATACAAAGTTCATGTGTCATGAAATTCTAGATGCCAAAGATTGATAGGTTTTAACTCAATCTGATATAACCGTATCATCATTCACATGGTGTAGCTGATTGGTTCTTTTCACATCAGCAGCCAATGAGCTTGCTGCTCAACATTCAAATACTCAGCTAGTGCTTGCTGTAGCAGTTGCAGCATGCTTCAGAAACCCTCCACCTTCCCCAGCTCCACCTGTATAGATCTGCTACAGGGTAATTTCATGTATTTTATATAGGGGGGTTATTTTATATGTGTTATATGTGCAGCAGCAGTATTTCCTACATGCTCACAGCAGCATGTCTGTGGATGTATTAGCAGTAGCAAGTCCTGGTACTTGAACTGCAGCAGCAGCAGCAGCAGCATAAACTCTCCGAGAGTTGTCATGACATCACATTTTTTTTGTATTGTAAACTGAATGTTTTATAGGAATTCAGATTTAAGGCAGTGTTTGTGCCCATGGGAGACAGGGCACAGTTAGGTCTGAATGTTTAATAATGGAGATCTGCCCTTGAGCCTAGAGTCTAATGTGCTTTTGATGATGAATTCTGAGCCAGCACTGATGCTAATCTCTGCAATTATCCGTCTGCACCACTAATCTTTGTTTATTACCGCAGGTGTATCGAAACTGTTTGCTTTGGATGGGTTACAAATTGAGGCACACAAGTCTGAGAAATTAAACAAAACAAAGCTGCATGTTATAATAACACATTCAATATTTTTTGTACTATTTTGCTGTCAAGCTGAATAAAAGAGTGTGAATTTTGAATTGGGTGCATATTTTTTGTAAAATATATTTTTATACACATACACAAAAACATTGCTACAGAAGCGTGAACTACACATGCGACGCAGCATTAGCTTACATTAGCTAGCTTAGCTATCCAGGGGGGCATTTTCCATATAAAGACATAAATTGTGGGTTAAGCGAGTGAGCTTGAATTCAGTCAGTTATTTTTTACTCTCTTAGAGCCAGACTGCATAAAGTTGAATTAACATTGCAGCTTATTCTGGCCAAGAACTGACAAAATTACCTTTTGCTAAGCCCTGCCTTAAGGCTGACCAGTCTTACCTTAGCAACTGTTGCTGTCCAACACATTCCCTTCATGGCCCACTTTATATACACTTGTTATCTTGCAGACTTTTTATGGACATTGGTTTAATGTGCAAGATGAAATCATACTTCAACATTAAAATACACTTCTCATGTCTGCAAACACAGCAGCCACTCAGAAGTCACAGCAAGATACTTGCACCGATAATGACATTGATGTTGAGGGCTTTTGAACATCTCACAATAAGCACAAAAGTGTCTCAATCAACAACATAAGAAGAATAATTGAGAGCTGTTAACAGACACTGGAGGTTTCAAATCAAAAGCTCTCTCTGATTGAGATGATAATGATGTTGGCATAAAAAGCGGAGCCATTACAGATGTACTCTCTCATACCAGTCTTCTCTCAGTCAACCAGATGTAATTGCTTGTTTTATGACATTAAGGATCTAGTGAATGCTTAGATGAAACTTTTGTGAAAGTTAAAACTGTTTTTGTTGTTGTGCAAAAATCAACCATCAAACAGCTTCCCACCCAAGGCACACCTTTGCATTTTTCTCAAGTGAGTTTTCTAACAGACTGTTTTTAGCCACCGGCAACACCGACAGTGCTGAATTGCATGCTTTTAAACTTTTATTTTATAGATTCAGGTGAAGTGTGTTTTACCATAAATTGATGATTAAGTACTGATGTGTTTTCTCTGTCAACCACAACTCTCACAGAAACTGACTTGGCAAAACTCAATGGTGCATATCTTGTTAAGGCATGGGAGAGACGTTCTGCTGTCAAAAAGGTTGAGGTCTCGCTTGAACAAAATCCTAAAGGCTTAGAATTAGTTAGCAACTACTTTAACAAGAGTTGTGCTGAATCTTTGAACTCAGTTTTAAGAGAATATTAATTGTCATTAAGTGATTGAAGCCCAGGTTTCATTCTCTTGTCAAGACTTCAGGGGAACTACAAGCTGGAGCAGAGGTCACTCATGGCCACTACTGACCTAAGATACACTATTAATTTGACTCACTCAAGTCATTTTCTGTTCATCTCTTCACAAAACATAGTGTGGCCCAGTGAAATAATCTGAAATGTGGCATTTTTGTAGCGCTATAAAATATAAATGTAGTTTTTAATAGTAAACACTTTAAACTGGTCTGCTTACAATAGTAGCCATAACAACACTAGTCTATTGGTGTAATACTCAATATGGTGTCATCATTAACAGCTTGAGACTTACATCATAAAGTGTTCGTCTTCAGTTAGGCTCAGGGGTTTGTCCTCTGGGGAAGCAGATTTATGGTTCTTTGCAAGTGAGGTGAATGTAAACAATGATAGCGTATTGGCTGAACGTAACAATGTTATCATCTATAGATGGCCCTCTGTACTCCCTCAGCCCTGTCACTTATTTCTCTAGTGACTTATTAGTTTGCATTTGTGGGCTTTTAATGCTTAAGAAAGGCTGACAGATTCCAAATGGACCTGTGCAATACATGAGAGGACTACTGTATACGTTCGTGAGGCACGTAGGTTGTTTACATTTGTCTGTCTCTTTTTATGTTACATAGGGACAATTAGTGTGTAGTTGCAGGATAACACTGGATTTTAAAGGAATAGTTCACCCAAAAATTACATTAAATATTGACACAGTCTTCAGTTTTGTTGAATTATGTCTTTAAATTCAAAACTAGAATGCAACTACTATGGCATATTCTCACCAAATGTGTCCCTCTCTGATCATTCAGAAAATGCTTAACAGAAACTGACAACGACACAATTAATCTGCAAGCTAGCAAGATTTGAGTATCTAAGCCTATATTTGATACACAAATTTTTGTCAAAACTTATGTGTTCTGTCTTCTGATTGATAGTTTTTATTTTTATTTTTTTGCAAGTAAAAACTAATTTTTTCCCCCTGAAAAATCTTTAAAAAAGTGATACATCTGGCTTTTATGGAATTTGTCTATCTCTCATTCATCACTGCATTGAACTATATGCACAATTAAAACTACAGATTTTTGATCATAAAACTAAGCATTTATATATCATCATATTAAGACATTAAATATAGTGACAACTTTATTTATATTTATATTTATTTTATGTAAGTAGTCTGTTTGTTTATTTTATGTAAGTAGTCTCATTGATTTACATTACAAGCTACAGTTTCTTCTTACTTTTTGGTCATAAATATCAACTGCACCAAATTTCATATTTCAGGTTTTTTTTCCTCCTCAAGTATGAGCTCCATATTTTTCTGTATCCTACTATAGGAGCCATAAAAGTCTGATGTACCAGTATAATGCTTAAAAAAATAAAAATAAAAAATTATATTTTGCATATTTTGATGTTTATAGATTTTTCTGAAGACTCTTTCATATGCCAGGGTTCACAGGGTTAATAAATAGATAATATCCATAAATTAGCATAAAAAATAAACAAATAATAAAATAAAAATTAGTAAAAATAACTAGTTGGTTGATGGATGAGTAGTTAAGCATCATGACACTTCAGTAGTCTGTCATTAAACTGAGGTGACACTAACTGCCAGTAGACCTTAAAGCTGGCGAAGGGGAACTTACAATTGATTCGGGCTGGCAGTGGATCTTCAGTGTCTCCAACTGTGTCAGTCTTCAGTCAGGAGATTAATCTGTCTTTGCCATTCTTACCAAAGTCTCCATCAGTCATTTGGGCTAAAATGTTTACTCAAGGAGTAATGCGTGCTCTCATTTATCTAAATCCTGGATGAGGTCCACCGGGCCCCTCATCATTACTCATGGAGGAAGAGGGTCCAGAGATTCCAAGCAAACAAACCCATTTAAGCAACCCTTCCTGAATAAAAACCTGGTGCACTTAATGCTAACACACTCAGGGCTGTAGGTAAGGAGGTCAACAGGGTTAAACTAGGTCACAACGACCCATATAGCCATATACTGCAAAGAAATTAAATTGGGGCATTGTAGTCCTTTAAAGATGCCCCGATCCCACCAGTTACTATTGCTCACACTGAAGGTTAGAGATTTAAACAAACCCCAAGTAATAAACTTTGGTGTGTACCTGGAACTATTTTTTTTTACCTGATCTCGAATCAGTTTGTATAAATTAACTGATATTTTAATGACACATTTGCATAAAAAAGGAAGAGATGTACTTATGAAGAGTTTGGTTAATCAGGCCAATAAGAAAACAAACAAAAGTTCTAGAATTTAATAAAGTAACACAGATACTTGATACTTAATATTAAATGATATTAGATGATCTGTTAATTGCATTTAATTGATTACAATTTAAATAAAATATATGCAGTTGGTTTGTAAAAGTTTTTTTTTTTTTTTTATGCATGTTTGAGTTTTCATTGCATTTACACAGTTTTGACCTGCAGGCAAGATTCGACTGCTTTCAAAAAGTTTTGTTTTGCCCATCACTACCTGTCAGGTAAAATGGGTGAACAATTCCCATAGATTTAAATGAGGGACATAAAGTAAGCAACAACTTTAACATCCTTTAACAAGCGCAAGAAAACTTGATTCGTTTCTCGTGTGCTAATCTCTGTGCTCAAAACATTCATAGTTGCCATGTACGTGTATTTTGAAGCTGCAGCTGCTTATTTATCTTGTGAGATTTGGCCGCATTTCAGAAAGCGTGCGAACACAGAATTCAGTTCTCCTTTGCATCCCCTTGCGCTTGAAATTGACACATAATTATCTCTGTGGCCCGCTGATGATCATAAATATGGCAGATGAGCGGGAAAAACTCACGTGAATGAAACAGCTGGAAAGAGTTAGGCTCCAAAGTTACTGTAAATCCACTCGTCTAGATTATATGTGTTTGAAAATGGAGAGCGACATTTTAAAATTTTATTAGTCAAATAAGCTTTAAATTCCACTCCAAATGACAAAGACAGTTAATATTTATGTTAACGCGGATAATTCACAGTTTATACGGACTGAAATTTATATCTTGCAAATAAAATCCAAACAAAAGTGTTGCACATCCCTGTTGAAAATAAATTTTTGTGGCATTCTAAATGAGTACATGTTTAATGCAGCTAAGATGTGGTAGACATAATGAATGCATGTCTGATAACCCTGGAGTTGAAGACCAGGCTGCCACTCTCAGTTAGAGCATGTGAAGAGAAAATAAGAGAGACATAGAGATCCATACTAATTATAATCTCAAGGCACAGAATATTGCTCGCACCATCCGCAACCAGAGAATTACAGACAGCTCCACTGACAGCTTGCTGGGGATGTAGGAGCTGTGTTCAACATTTCTCTTCATTCTGCTGCAGTCATGCAAGAACAAAACAGAGAGTTAGTTTGTATGATTGTACCAAACAACCTAATTTAAGATCATTAAATGTGTTATACTGTGACTGCATCCAAAATGGCATAATGTCTGAGTAGGTAGACATAGAATAAGTAATTACTGTACTTTGAGGCCTTTAATAAGTGTGGTCTATATAGCATGAATGTGTGTGGTTTGTATTCTTGCCATTATCATGTGACCTCCAGCATCAGCGCTTCACTGCCATTCACAACTCTTCTGCATGGACTCATGGGATAATAAAATATCAGAATCTAGCTGGAAGTAGTAGGGTAATCCGGGTACTTTTCACCTAGTTTCTACTGTGAATTCAGACAAACTACTCACTTCACATCAGTTTTTTGTTTATTATGTAGTAGGGAAGTAGGCAAATTCAGAGACATCCAGTGTTTTGTTTTGATGATGCACAGATGTCAGCAGAAGTTGAGAAAGTCCACCTGAGACAAAATGAGAATGTGTGAGGTGTGAATACCGGTGTGGAGAAAAACAACAGTGTTTATCCGCCGTTTCCTTTTCACACCAACTTAGTCATGTAATGTGCTGATGG